>NC_063333.1:2419096-2472184 GCF_021869965.1 Rhincodon typus
CTCCCCACCTACACTCACCTTTACTGGCTCCATCCCCGCCTCTTCGATCTGTTTGTTTCCTCTCCACCTATCCTCTCCTCTATTCATCTTCTATCCGCCTCCCACTCTCTCCCCATTTATTTCAGAACCCCCTTCCCCTCCCCCATTTCTGATGAAGGGTCTAGGCCCGAAACGTCAGCCTTTCTGCTCCTATGAGCACGTTGGGGCGGCACGTTGGCTCAGTGGTTAGCACTGCAGCCTCAGAGCGCCAGGGACCCGGGTTCGGTTCCAGCCTCGGGCGACTGTCTGTGTGGAGTTTGCACATTCTCCCCGTGTCTGCGTGGGTTTCCTCCGGGTGCTCTGGTTTCCTCCCACAGTCCAAAGATGTGTAGGCTAGGTGGATTGGCCATGCTAAATTGCCCATCGTGTTCATGGGTGTGTGGGTTATAGGGGGATGGGTCTGGGTGGGATGGTCCAAGGGTTGGTGTAGACTTGTTGGGCCGAAGGGCCTGTTTCTACAATTTAAGGATTCTATGATGCTGCTTGGCCTGCTATGTTCATCCAGCCTGCACCTTGTTGTCTCGGATTCTCCAGCATCTGCAGTTCCTACTATCTCTGATGCAAATAAGTTTTGTCTTTGATCACCCTTTCCTCCTGCGATAGTCTTTGTGTTGGTAATATGAGAAGACAAAAGCAAGAGAAGTGAAGTTGGCACTTGCCTATTCAAAATTGCTGTCTATTTTGCCTGCCAAGCAGGTCTTCTGATTTGCAAGGTTCCTTCTACACCAGATATACTTGAATTGATTGATCTGTGGAAGTTTTTGTAGTTTGTGGAATGGGCTGGTAGTATTGCCATATGGCGATATCGGTTGTTTGAGACGTGCATTTCAGTTTGAGGCCCTTGGATTTGGATATAGAACATCTTTTGTGTTCAGCTGCAGTGGCCAGTTCCATTGTTAAGTATAACAAGTGTGTTTTTATTCTTTGTTTGTCTGAGTGCCATAAAACATTTTGTGTGTGTGGTTGTGGGGGCGTGGTGTGGCTGTTGGGACCTTCAGAGACTGATTTGATCGTACTCAAATGATCCTCTGACAGGAAAAGAGACTGAGTATGAGAATTGAGTTGTCTCTCTCGTTTGCATTTCAAGGTGTTGGGTTACTCTATTTATGCCAAGAGAGTCCTTCTGCTGCTTGCATACTTGAAGTTACATTGCCTTGCTTCACATTGTTAAAAAAAAAACTTAAGGCTAAACTCTACAATTTCTTCAAAATGTGATTTGTGCTTGAAATGGACGTCATAGTGTCTGCTTGGCTTTGTTGGTAGCACTTTTGCTTCCAAGTCAGAAGGTCAAGAGTTCAAGATCCATTCCAGAAAACTGAACGCAATGTTTTGGCTGACACTCCCAGCAAATTTGACTTCGTGCACAATTGTCGCTTTTGAAACACGTTCTAACTTCTACCAACCATTATCACTTTGTTTAGCTAAGTGGTAAATTCATCCTTCATTCAATCCTCTAAAGGATTCTTGTAGCATGCTAATATTTCCTTTTTTTTAAATCAAACGTACTTATTCTTTGTAAAAGCATCTCATGCATTGCTGTGTGATCTTATGCACCAGCCTATCGAAGCACCTTGCCACAGTGAACTTGTTTGTTCTTTTTCCGAAATCTACCATGATCCAGTCATGCCTTTGCAATTTTGGTATGAATTTTTATTCTTCTCTTTTTAAGTTGAATTTTTAGTGTTGTTGTCGACTGTGATGCCAGTTCCCAAATCCAGATTCCATTGATCTGTTTGACCTGTTTCATTACTCCTTACCAGATCTGGCAGCACCTCTGACCCTTGTAGCCACACTTGCATACTCCTCCTATCTATATTTCAGCAATTCCATTCCTCTCTTTGTTCCTTTTATTCCAATCCATTAGTGTACAATTGAAATCCCCCAGAACAGTCATTTTGTTGTTCCTACTTATTGTTTTAATGCAGACTAAATTGATTTTTTAAAAAAATCTTGAAGCTCCAGCCATCTGATTGTGTCCCTTGTTAACATCACTTGATGTTTATCAGTATTGTCACTTGACCCCCCTTTTTGAAATGTTTCTTCCTTAAATATTGAATTCAAATATTTTGCTTTCTTCAGCTTGCAATCCAGTTTCCAATAACATTACCAAGTCTAGATATTTCTGTAAAATTGATTACTTGTAATTCTTGTGATCTCCAATTTCTCTTCTGCATTTGCTGCATGCTGTACGTTGTATTTTAACTTAGAGTCATACAGCCATGGAAACAGACCCTTTGGTCCAACCAGTCCACACTGAACATAATCCTAAACTAAACTAGTCCCACCTGCCTGCTCCTGGCCCATATCCCTCCAAATCTTTCCTATTCAGATACCTATCCAAATGTCTTTTAACTGTTGTAATTGCACCTGCATCCACATCCTCAGGAAGTTCATTCCACATGCGAACCCTAATGTGTAAAAAATTTGCCCCTCATGTCTTTGTTAAATCTTTCTCCTCTCACCTTAAAAAATGCACTCCCGGTCTTGAAATCCCCTATCCTAGGGAAAGGACAACTACCATTAACTCCATCTATACCCCTCATTATTTTATAAACTTCAATCAGGTTGCCTCAACCTCCTATGCTCCCGTGGAAAAAGTCCCAGCCTTAAAAGCCTTTCTTTCTAACTTAAACCTTCCATACCCAGCAACATCCGAACCCTCTCCAGCTTAATAATATCCTTCCTGCAACTGGGCGGCCAGAACTGGACACGGTATTCCGGAAGAAGCCTCACCAATGTCCTGTCGAACCTCAACATGACTTCCCAACTCCTATAATCAAAGGACTGAGCAATGAAGACAAGTGTGCCAAATGCCTTTTTAACCACCCTGTCTTTATGTGACGCAGACTTCAAAGAATAATGTACTTGCACCCTTAGGTCCCTCTATTCTACAATACTACCCAAGGCCCTACCATGAATTGTATAATCCCTACCCTTGTTTGTTGTACCAAAATGCTATACCTCGCATTTATCAAGATTGAAATCCATCTGCCGTTTTTCAGCTCATTGACCCATTTGATCAAGATCCCTTTGTAATCTTAGAAAACCTTCTCCACTGTCTACAATGCCACCAATTTTGGTGTCATCTGCAAACATACTGACTGTGCCTTCTATATTCTCATTCAAATCATTTACATAACTGAGAAGGAAAAGAGGATCAAGAGCCGATTCCTGTGGAATACTGCTGATGACAGGCCTCCAGTCCAAAAAGCAATCCTCCACATTACTCTGTGCCCCCTGTCGTTAAGCCAAATATGTATCGAATTGGCACGCTCACCCTGAATCCGATGTGGCTTAACTTTACTAATTAGACTACCATGCAGAACCTTGTCAAAGGCTTTAATAATATCCAAATAAACAACGTCGTTTGCTCTGCCATCAGCAATCCTTTTGGTAACTTCCTCAAAAAACTCAAATCAAGTTTGTGAGACACAATTTTCCTCGCACAAAACCATGCTGACTATCCCTAATCAATGTTTGCTTCTCTAAATGTCCATAAATCCTATCTCTCATAATCACCTCCCACAATTTACCCACAACTGAAGTCCCACTTACAGGCCTATAGTTCCCCGGTTTCTCCTTACAACCTTCCTTAAACAAAGGCACAACGTTAGCCACCTTCCAGTCATCAGGCACGTCACCCCTAGTTATAGATGATGCAGTTATTTCAGCAAGGGCTCTTGCAATTTCCTTCCTTACTTCCAACAGTGTTCTGAGATACATTATGTTACTACTTTATTTACTGTACTTCTGAAGCTTGACACATTGCCAGAGCTACTCGGGTCCTGATCTCATTATAACCTTGGAAAAATGTGCTGAATTCCAGAGGTGAGAGTGACTGCTCGTGGCATCAAGGATTTATTTGACCAAGTAAAGTATCAAGGAGCCGTAGCAAAACTGGAATCAATGGGAATGGGGGAAAAGCTACCTGCTGGTTGGAGTCATATTTCGCACGTAGGAAGACTGTTGTGATTGTTGGGGGTCAGTCATCTCAGCTCCAGGACATCTCTGCAAGAGTTCTTCATTGATGGGCGCAACCATCTTCAGCTGCTTCATCAATGACCTTCCCTCTATCTTAAGGCCAGAGGTGGGGATGTTTGCTGATGGTTGCACAATATTCAACACTGTCCATGACTCCTCAGACACTGAAGTAGACCATGTTCAAATGCAACAAGATCTGCGCAATATCCAGGCTTGGACTAAGTAACATTTGTAACACACAAATGCCAGGTAATAACCGTGTCTAACAAGTGACGATCTAACCACCACACATTGACATTCAATGGTGTTACCGTCACTGAACCCCTCACTTTCAACATCCCAGGGATTACCATCGACCAGAAGCTGCACTGGACTAGCTGCGTAAACAGTGGTTACAAGAACAGATCAGAGACTAGGAATATTGCAGCAAGTAACTCACCTCCTGATTCCCTAAATCCTGTCCACTATCTACAGAGCACAAGTAGGTGTGTGATGGAATACTCTGCTCTGGCCTGGATGAATACAGC
Organism: Rhincodon typus; assembly: GCF_021869965.1. Classification (NCBI taxonomy): domain Eukaryota; kingdom Metazoa; phylum Chordata; class Chondrichthyes; order Orectolobiformes; family Rhincodontidae; genus Rhincodon; species Rhincodon typus. The sequence goes on from NC_063333.1 coordinate 2,423,644, forward strand.
TCCAACAACACTCAAGAAGTTTAACACTTAGGCATAGGCAATAAATGCTGGCCCAGCTCGCAATACCCACGTCCCATGACTGAATAAAAAACAATCCAGGACACAGCAGCCCAGTTGATTGGCAACGCATGCACAAATGTCCACTGTCTCCACCACAGACACTTAGTACACGTTGCAGAAATTCACCAAGGCTGCACCCAATTTGGCCTATTGTGCGTTGGAGAATCCACTGGATGACCACTTTGCAGAACACCTCTGCTTGCATACCCACGTGTCTGTCATCAGCATGCTACAATGCTCCCGTGAGTCACAGTGCAAACTGAAGGAACAACATTTCATCTTCAGACAAGGCACTTTACAGCCTTCTGGTTTTAATATTGAGTTCAACATCTTCAGGTTGTGAACTCACTCCCATTCCTTCTCTTTATTATAACTTGTTACATTCTCTGTCACCATGTCCTCCCTCTCCTCCCCAGTTTGGCAGTTAGGCACTTCATTGTTCTGCCATTCTCACACTATGATCACTTAATCTGCACTATCAGCACCCTTTCTCCCCCAGCACTCCACCCCCACATTATTGCATAAATGCTGCCTCCTCCACACTTCATGTCAACTCTAATGAACAGTTACCTAGACTCAATGTTAGCTTGCCCTCTCTTCATGGATGTTGCCTGACCTGCTTTTGTTTCTGGCAGTTTTCGTTTTCAGTGGTTCAAGAAGTCAGCTCACAATCACCTTCTCGAGGGCAAATAGGGATGAGTAATAAATGCTGGCAATGTCCACATCCCACGAGCGAATATAAAAAGGACTTGCTTTGAACTTTACTTTGGGTGATCTGCAAGGTTAATTAGAAACACTTAATTTTTGATTTTGATTCTGTATCTTTATTTTACAGCTTTCCGTCTCTGAAAATGCAGCACTTGATGAAGATGGAGACGACTTAACAGACAGTGAAGAGAGCCTTTTCTCTGGCCTGGATGATTCAGGGAGTGATAGCAGTGATGACGAAGATGAGGATAAAGAAAGCGATGATGATAGTGGACTTGAAGAGAAGAGCATTAAGAAGTGCAGCAAACAGGATGTTAAGGTGAGATACAATAGCTACAGTTTTTCTTTGCTTATGAGAAGTATTGTTGTCCTGAATGTCCAACCAATATTTGGTTTCTGTTTGTAACTGGCTGTTTTCAGCAGGTAGGGGTTTATTTTCTTTTTATATCATCCATCAAATGTCACAATCACTGGTCCTTCATTTTGTTGAGACCAATAGTGTTTTTTGTGTTTGTTTTTATTTTTAAGTTGGAAGCTGCTAAACTGGACTGGGTTTTGGTTTTGCCCTCCCTAGTTCTCCAGTTAATGACTTGTGGAAGGTTCTGAGGGGAAAAAAATTCCAGTTGTAATAAATCAGCAAAAGGCACTAGAGATCTGCGGAAGCTGTTCACATGACTGGTGGCTTTGGAATTCAAGCAAGATACATAGTTCTGTAGGTTGACCCACGATGCTATTAGAGGGAGAATTCCCGGATTTTGACCCAGTGATAGCGAAGGAACGGTGATGTATTTCCAAGTCAGGATGGTGAGCGGCTTGGAGGGGAACTTGCAACAGGTGGTGTTCCCATGTATCTGCTGCCCTGTCCTTCTAGATGGAAGTGGTCGTGGGTTTGGAAGGTGCTGTCTGCGGTGTTTCTGTAGTACATTTTGTAGATGGTATACATCACTGACACTCAGTAGCAGCAGTGGAGGGAGTGGATGGTTGTGAATGTAGTGCCAATCAAGTGGGTTGCTTTGTCCTGGATGGTGTCAAGCTTCTTGAGTGTTGTTGGGGCTGAACTCATCCAGGCAAGTGGGGAGTATTCCATCACGCTCCTGACTTGTGCTTTGTAGATAGTGGGACAGGCTTTGAGGAGTCAGGAGGGGAGTTACTCACCGCGGTATTTCAGCCATGTGTTTAATGAGATACTAGGCAAATATTTGATGGAGAAGGGAATAGAGAGTTGTGATGGTAAATATAGATGAGGAAAGGCTCAAATGAAGTGTAATCACTGGAATGGACTGGGGGTTGTGCTGAATGGCTGTTGGTGCTGTAGATCTCTGTAATAAACATCCCAAGGTTCAGGCAGCTGCTTGGTAGAGTTCAAATATTCCAGGATTCCTTCTAACACAAAGAATACTGGCAGAGCCCAGTTGACAGAATCCTACATAGGAGCACCTATCACAAATGTTGGATTTCTTGCTCCCAAACAGAACAGAAACTGGTGAGATTTTTAAAAACATTTTCTGGAGTGCAGGTCATCAACAAGCCTGTCACTAAGATCCCATTGCTCGTTGCCTCAATGAAGTGGTGGTGAATCTCTGAACGGTGATAGTAACTCCCATGGTGCTGTCAGGTATGGAGGTTTGGGATTTGAGCCAATGTTTCTCCAGAGTAGGATAGTGTCACGTGAAAGAGATTTTCTAGGAGGTGATGTTCCTTGGAGCGTCACCCTTAGCCATCTAGGTGGTGAAGGCTGTGGATTTGGGGAATGCTGCTGAAGTCCTGCAGTGCAGATTGAATCCATTGGAGCTGTTTTGTACAGGTGAGAGAGGGACTGAACATTTTGGTTAATGGATAAGATGGCAGTCAAGCTGGCTGTTTATACTCTGGATAGTATTGAGCTTCTTGAGTGATGTTGGAGCTGCATTTGACCAGGCGTGTGGGGAGTATTCCATCACACAATTTACTTGTGCCTTACAGATGGTAGACAGGCTTTGGAGATTTATTTGCTGTGCAATACCTAGCACCTGTGCTCTAGTAGCAGTGAAATTTGTGCTACTCTCATGTCTTCACTCAAATGTTCAAAGGCATGGGATAATTGTCAATGGACTAAGCTATAGTGTTAGAAATCTAATGGCCCAACTGTCATATCTATAATTTCTGCTACTTGCTTGGGTTTTGTCTTTGGTGCTTAGTCCTATTGATCTATGAAATATTCAGAATTTGATTACATTGTGTGCACATATTTATGGCTTCAGAATTGGAAAATGGAAGATTTAGACAACTCTTGACTTGCAAAGGCTTTACCAGGTAAGTTCTTTTTGGAACTCAAGTCACAGGCCCAAAAGAACGTGCCTGTTTGCAAAAGTCAACCGACTTTGTGGACCAAAGCTTTTAAAAGTGAGAAAAATGTCTTTTTTTAAATGACTATAATTTCTAGATATACAGACTGGTGTTTGGAAGGGTCCTTGTGCCGAAGATTGCCTAGCAAAGTCTTTAGAGTTTAGTTTTCTGTTTTGCCGCAGGTCTAACAGTTAGAAAAGGACATCCAAACCAAAAATAGCAAATTCTGTCTCTCCCAAAAAGTGGGAGTTAGAAGAAAGCTGGCAGTTTGATTAGGTTTACAAGGAAAGAAGCTCTCACTCTGCTTTTGATTTGATTATCATTGTCACATGTATCAAGGTACAGTGAAAAGTTTCGTTCTGCGTGCAGTGCAGGCAGATCAGACCATACAAAGTACATAAGGGTAATAGAACAGAACGAGGAATACAATGTTACAGCTGCAGACAAGGTACACAAAGAGTGAGATCAACACTGAATTTGAGAGGAACTGAAAATAATAAATGCTAGAAATCACACTGGTCAGGCCGCATCCATGGAGAGAGAGCAAGCTAACGTTTCGAGTCTGGGTGACTCTTCAGAGCTGAAGCAAAGTGTGGAAGGGGCAGCATTTATGTTATAGTTGGGGAGGGTGGTTGGAATGTAGAGTACTTGGGAGAAAGAATGTTGATTGATTATTCTGAACTACCAGAATGTGAGAATGGCAGAATAATGGTGCGCCTAACTGCCACACCTGAAAGAACAGACAGTCCCACTGGGGTGGGGAAAGGGGAGAAAGGACATGGTGACAGACAATGTAACAAGCAAAGCTAAAAGGAAGAGATGGAATGGGAATTGGTTCACAATTTGAAGGTGTTGAACTCAGTGTTAAGTGCAGAAGGCTGTAAATTGTCTAGTCTGAAGATGAGATGTTGTTCCTCCAGTTTGTGCCGTGTTTCATTGGAGCACTGCAGCATGCTGAGGACAGATATGTGGGCATGCAATCAGGATGTTGTGTTAAAATGATCGGCTATGGGAAGGTCAGGGTCACGCTTGTACACAGACCGAAGATGTTCTGCAAAGCCGTCACCCAGTCTGCGTTTGGTTTCTCCAATGTAGAGTAGGCCACATTGGGTGCAGTGAATGCAGTATACAAGATTGGAGGATGAAAGACTATTTAGGCCCTTGGATGGTGAGCAGGGAAGAGGTGAAGGGGCAGGTTTTGCACCTTCTGCAGTTACATGGGAAAGTGCCATAGGAAAGGGGGTTGGGGTAGTGGTAGTGGTTGATGAATGGACGGGGTATTCCAGAGGGAACGGTCCCCACAAAATGCAGAAGGGGGACTGAGGAGAAGATGTGTTTGGTGGAGTTCTGCTGGAGTTGTCTGAAATGGCAGAGAATGATCCTTTGAATGCGGGGGCTGGTGGAATGAAAAGTGAGGACAAGGGACGCCTGATCACGCTGCTGGGAGTGATGGGAAGGGGCAAGGGTGAATTCACAGGTAATAGATTGGATGCATTTGAGGGATTTGAGAGGCCCATTCAGAAGTCTAATAACAGTGGGGAGAAGAAGAAAACATTGACAGTGATTTTAACAGACTTAAAATTGAAGTTTAAAAGATCAGAATAATTTCTGTAGAAGAGAGCCCATAAAAGTTAATATGCATCAGTGCTGTCTTGAAAATGTATCTTGTGAGGCAACAGGGAGGCAATGGCATTGTGGTATTATCGCTGGACTGTTGATCCAGAGACCCAGATAACGTTCTGGGGACCCGGGTTTGAATCCCGCCAGAACAGATGGTGGAATTGGCATTGGAATTAAGAATCTAGAGATGACTGTGGATCCATTGTCAATTGTCAGAAAAACCCATATGGTTCACTGAAGTCCTTTAGGGAAGGAAACTGCCATCCTTACCTGGTCTGGTCTACATGTGACTTCAGCCCCACAGCATTGTGGTTGACTCTTAACTGCCCTCTGGGCAATAAGGAAAGGCAATAAATGCTGCCTAGCCGGTGACACCCTCATCCTGTGAATGAATTTAAAAAAAATTGAATCCTAAAAGTTTTAAATATTAATGTTCCTAACTGCTTCCCAGCTGAATCGGTATCCCTGAGTCCTGAACTCAGAAAGCTGAACTGTTAACACCGTTTGAGTACCTGGGTCTGACTGATCTTCCACCCAAACTGAGATAACAATGATAATGATAGCAATCTGATGTTGTCGGGCAGGAAATCCAAAGGAAATGTGCGAAGTCAACCCGTTCTATCTTGTCCATTTGAGCCCTTGACCCTACAGGAACTGTTATATTTTGCTTTTGTTCTGCTCAACCATAATACCTCTGTGTCATATCAGTCTCTGTATAAATGTGTATGTTTGGGTTAAAGTGGAATATTGTTTAATCCTGCATAGTAGCTTAGTTGATGCCAGTTTTGGCAGTTATTGTAAGAAAACATTTTGCTGTTCATAAATGTTATTTTTCAGTTTACTGAAAATCCCAGTCGGAATCTGTTCTTGTTAACAGTAATAAATAGAAACAAATTTGCCATTTTTGGTGCTTGAATAAGGCATTTATGCTTTTTGAATGTCTCATGGAATAGTGGGGCTTGATTTCCAATGCACTTCTCCTGTCAGAGCTGGAACAACTCACAGAATTAACAAGCACTTGGTCAATTATATATTTCTGAAGTTAAGAGGAAGTTTGAGTTGTCACACTTGGACTTGGAGCTTGTAGGGCAATACAAGCTGGTTAGATTTTTGACCCTGATTTGTTTGTTTTTGCATGTAAGTCTTTTATGAACTAAATATTGCACTTGGCCATAGTTTTATTAAGGGTAAGATTGAAGTGCAGTGATGTTACAATGTTCTGGGACATGGGATTAATCCCCCCTCCAGCAGTTGGTGATGTTGAAATTTTACTTTAAGTCTGGAATTGAAAGTTAGTCTCTGTAATGGTAACTATGATGCCATCACTATTAAAAATCCATCTGGTGCACTCGTGTCCTTCATGAAACCTTGCCTGATCTGGTTCTACGGGATCAGTGAATTTGATGGTTTTGTTAAGCAATCTACTGCTTGTCTGTGTTAAACCAAATGCGCAGCCTTGGTCTTATTTTGTTTTTGTTGTGTTTGTGGCTTTCTCTCCCAGAATCTTAAAGTAGCCAGGAAGGAGGAGGGAGAAAACAATGGAAAGTTGTCAGAGTCAGATTGCAGTCTCCATCTTGAGCAGCCTGGGCCAACCTCTCCAGGAGATGAATATGAGGAGGACACTTCAGATGAAGAGGTAAGAAGAGAGCCCTTTCTCTTGCCTGCATGCTTAACCCTTCGGGTTGCTGATGTGTTTGAATCAATGCTTGGATGAAGTTGTTGGTGTTAGTTCAAAGCCAACCTGTTGAAACCTCATTGATATTCAACACAAATCCTTAAAATCTCTTGCTACAGCAAAATGTTACCTATTTTTCAAATACACAATAGATAATGTTCATCTCTCTTTCTTTTCTCTCTCTCTCTCTCTTTCTCTGTTGTATTGACATTTGAACCAGTAAGGTGAAATTCGAAACGTTAGCTTGCTTTCTGTTCATGGATGCTGCCTGACCCGCTGTGATCTCCAGCATTTTTTTGTTTTCAGGTGAAATTTATAAATGGTTCCTGGTACCTTGTTTAAGTGGTGAGCCTTGGGCAGCATGTTTGTGCTTTCAGTGGTACTGTGCTTGACTCTTAGTCAGAAGGTTCTGACTTTATAAAGCCATTCCAGGAATGTGAGCATAAAATTCAGACCAGAGGAACACTGTGTTGTTCATATAGAATGTGAAATCAAGTGCCATCTGTCCTTTCTGGTGGAGTGAAAAAGATCCTAAGGTGCTCACTGGGGTGAAAGATAAGGGAGGTTGTTCTCCCAGTATATTGTGGGGCGGCGATGGCCTAGTGGCATTATCGCTGGACTATTAATCCAGAGACCCAGATAGTGTTCTGGGGACCCGGGTTCGAGTCTCGCCATGGCAGATGGTGGAATTTGAATTCAATAAAATATCTGGAATTAAGAATCTAATGATGACCACAAATCCATTGCCGATTGTCGGAAAAACCCATCTGGGTCACTAATGTCCTTTAGGGAAGGAAACTGCCATCCTTACCTGGTCTGGCCTACATGTGACTCCAGGCCCACAGCAATGCAGTTGACTCTTAAATACCCTCTGGGCAATTAGGGATGGGCAATAAATGCTGCCTGGCCAGTGACGCCCTCATCCCATGAATGAATAAAGAAAAATAAAGAAATTATCCTTCAGCCAACATCAATCATCAAACTGTGATCTGGTTGTTTGGGTCATTTCTGTTTGGGCATTGCTATCTTTCTGACATTAAACAGAAAGTACGCTTTTAAAAGAATTGGCTTTGAAGGAGCTGAGGATGTCACCTGCTGGGCGAAGCTGACACTTGTATCCCTCTGTTCCCTCTGTTCTGTAGTTATTAAGGCAGTAGGTTGCTGTGCTGAACTTCCTCAACACCATAGTGCACTACCACCACTGTCTTTGTTTGAAGAAAATGGTAATGTCTTGCCTCTATTTGTTGCTGACAAGTTTTATTTTCCTGGTGTGCTGTTCCGTGCATCTCATGCATTCGTGGCACCTCTCTGGAATCATGTGCTCTCTAGTCATGGAAGTGACAACCCCAGTTGAATTCTGTCCACCCCTCGGGGGGAAAAAAATCCAGCGGCATTGAAGCCCGTTTTAGAATTCTGACTCTTTGTGATCAGCAAATCCTACTTGAAGTATGGGATAAAACAGTGACAAGCTTGCACTCAGCACCTTGACTGCTCACGAACAGAGACTGCCTCTCATCCATTGACAGCACAACTGCCTTCAGGCTGCTTGCTGTTTAGTTTCTTTAGGCTCCATGCTGAGCCATGTCTCCGTTTTGTGGCATTTTCTAAATAGTGACTGTGCAACTGCTTTGCATCTTCATCCTGGAATAGTGAGGTGTTTGCTCCTGACATCTGGTTTCACTACTGACGTTCCTGGGAGGATTTGTGTACTTTCCTGTATTGGGTATACTTCCAATGGGAATTGATGTCGACAGTTAACCACTGGATTAGGTGTTCTTTCTGGAACAAATCTCCTTGGGGTTAGTGTTGCTTGTGTGACCTCTGGTGCTGAGCCTGTTTGCAGATTTTTGGATCTGTTTAGCCTAGTTTCTGGTGTTGAATTCCAATCTCCTCCTCCTCCTACCTTCGGTTATGGTTTGAACAGACGCTGTGATTTCTGTTGGGGAGCTAACTGCTGCTGTCAAAAGATCCGCTGTTTAACAAACCTAGTGTGTCATTCTTGTAAAAGTTTGGCCTGGCTTGTCATGTTAGATAAATGCTGTCACTGTTAATACAGTCTTATAAATTGCTTTCTCCCTCATGTCTGGTGTGATGTGTTGATTTTCTCTTTGGCTACGAGTAAATGATAACATTTAATATTTAGATATATTTTCGTCTGTAACGCAGGGAGATCCATAGAACTGTTTTGAAGTTTATAGCACGTGAAGATCCCATTTGTCCTATGCTGTTTGCAGCTTCTCTGCTGGAATGTTGTAATTTAATCTGCACTCTCCCTATCCCTCTTGTCACCTTCTGCTTCATATATTTTTTTACAACGTTCTTCAAATGCTGTCAATAATCTTCACCCTAGTCGTTCTGTCTGTATGGACCAGTTAGCTGTATTTTGTGATGTTTCAAGGACCTTTGCATGTCTGCAAGCCACACTGAACCATGTTCTGAGATGTTTTTAAATTTACAGCACTAAAAAAAGTGCTTTGTAACCCCACCAGGGGCGCAAAGTTCACACAGGAGAATCCATCATTAAGAAGTATGAGTTATAGTAGGAAAGGTTTAGGGGATACATGTAGGCCATAAACATCAGTTTGTGCATGTATTCCTGACTCTGTCTGTCCACTTTTGGTGCTAATGTCTGAATCGATTAGGGTACAAATTGGGGAGGTTTTGGCCTAATGATATTATCACTGGACTGATAATCCAGAGACCCAGGTAATGTTGTGGGGCTCCTTTATGTGTTTGTTTATTTATTTATTTATTTTTATTCATTCACGGGATGAGGGCATCGCTGGTGAGGCAGCATTTATTGCCCGTCTGTAATTGCCCAGAGGGCTGTTAAGAATCAGCAGAGTCAAGCAGATGGTGGAAATTGAATTCAATAAAAATCTGGAATTAAGACTCTAATGATGACCATGAAGCCATTGTTGGTTATCAGAAAAACCCATCTGGTTCACTAATGTCCTTTTAGGGAAGGAACCTGCCATCCTTTGGTCTGGGCTCCATGTGATTCCAGACCCACAGAAATGTGGTTGACTCTTAACTGCCCTCTGGGCAACTAGGGATGAGCAATAAATGCCATCTTAGCCAGTAATACCATCATCCTGTGAATTAATAAAAAAAAACGTTGTTAGGGTCACTGTCGCTGAGTCTAGTTTTCAGTTCCAGGTGTATTAATGGAATTTAAATTCCAAGGAATTGAACCTACATCCCAGAGCATCAGCCTGGGCCTGTGGATTACTCCTGTCATTACCACTACTATCCAACAAACTTCACCCAATGAATGTTTTCTCTGTACATATTTCGGTGGGGTGGGTAGAGATGGACTGCTGCTTCTCCCTCTTGATGTTACTTGCTTGATTAAAGATTCGTCCATGTTAATTAGATTATGCTTTGGTGCAAGGCTTATTTTTATATGACAATCTGGTGAATAGAATCATAGAATCCGTACAGTGTGGAAGCTGGCCATTCGGCCTATCGAGTCCACACCGCCCCTCCAAAGAGCACCCCACATCCCCACCCTATCCCTATAACCGTGCATTTCCCATGGCTAATTCACCTGGCCTGCACATCTTTGGACTGTGGGAGGAAACCAGAGCACCTGGAGGAAACCCACGCAAACACAGCGAGAATGAGCAAACTCCACATACGGTCACCCGAGGCTGGAATCAAACTCGGTCCCTGGTGCTGTGAGGCAGCAGTGCTAACCACTGAGCCACTGTGCTGCCCTATACATTCCATGATAAATATTCTAGTTCTATTTCTTAACAGAATTTGAATCTTGCAGTTGCTGTAGTAGATTTGAACCGATGATTAGCGTTATGCAGTACCTTATGCTCAATCAAATGTTCCAAAACACTTGATGAGATGATTATCAGACAAATGTTGACAGTAGGAAATGCACCATAACTGGACCTCTGAAACAAAAATCATAGAATCCCGATCGTGTGCAAGCAGGTCATTTGGCCCGTTGAGTCAGTAGTTAGTAAAGTTCTGCCAGCATTAATGTGAAGGAATTAATTTCTTCCTGTATTACTCTGAATCCCTTCAAGAGCACCAACAGTGAGTTTGGAGCATTTATCAATCTGTCAGGATTCTACAGCAATCCACTTCAGATGGTTCAATGAAGTGTTCAGGAAAGCATGCCACGAGCAGTACCAGGCATACCTAAAAATTAGATGTCAACCTGGTGAAGCCACTAAACAGCATAAGCAGAGAGTGACAGACAGAGCTAAGTGATCCCACAACCAACGGATCAGATCTAAGCTCTGCAGTCCTGCCACATCCAGTTGTGAATGATAGTGAACAATTAAACAACTCACTGGAAGAGGAGGCTCCTCAAATATTTCTATCTTCAATGATGGAAGACTCCAGCATAGCAGTGCAAAAGATAAGGATGAAATATTTGTAACAATCTTCAGCTGGAAGTGTCAAGTGGATGATCCATCTCGGCCTCCTCCGGTGGTCTCCAGTGTCATAGATACCAGTCATCAGCCAATTCAGTTAATTCCATGTGACAGCAAGAAACAATTACAGGCAGTGTATACTGCAAAGGCTGCTGGTCCTGACAACATTCTGGCAGTAGTACTGAAGACGTGTTCCAGAACTTGCTGCTCCCCGAGCCAAGCTGTTCCAGTACAGTTACAACACTGGTATCTACCCGCCAATGTGGAAAATTGCCCAAGTATGTCCTGTACACACAAAGCAGGACAAATCCAATCTGGCCATTTATCGCCCCATCAGTCTCCTCTCGATCATCAGTAAAGTGATGGAAGGTGTCAGTAACAGTGCTATCAAGCAGCACCTGCTCAGCAATAACCTCTTCAATGACGCTCAGTTTGGGTTCCGCCAGGGCCTCCCAGCTCCTGACTTTATTACAGCCTTGGTTCAAACACGGACAAAAGAGCTGAATTCCAGAGGTGAGGTGAGCGTGACAGCACTTGGCATCAAGGGTGCATTCAACTGAGTGTGGCATCAAGGAGCTCCAGCAAAGCTGGAATCAAAGGGTATTAAGCGACAAACTCTCCAGTGGTTCGAATCATGCCTAGCACATAGGAACGTGGTTGTGATTGTTGGAGATCAGTCACCTCAGCTCCAGGACATCTCTGCAGGAGTTCCTCAGGGTAATTTCCTAGGCCAAACCATCTTCAGCTGCTTCATCAATGACCTTCCCTTCATCATAAGGTCAGAAGTGGAGATTGTGCAATCATCGGCAAACATGTTCAGCACCATTCGTGACTCCTCAAATAATGAAGCAGCCCATGTTCAAGTGCAACAAAATCTGGACAACATCCAAGCTTGAGCTGACGAGTGGCAAGTAATATTCGCATCACACAAATGCCAGGGAATGACCATCTCCAATAAGAAATGATCTAACCACCACCCCTGACATTCAATAATATTACCATTACTGAATCTGCCACTATCAACATCCTGTGGATTGTCATTGACCAGAAACTCAACTGGACTCATCACAAAGGCAGTGACTAAGAGAGCAGGTCTGAGGCTAGGAATTTGTGGCGAGTAACTCACCTCCTGACTCCCCAAAACCTGTCCACCATCTACAAGCAGGAGTCAGGAGTATGATGGAATACTCCCCTCTTGCCTGGTTGGGTGCAGCTCCAAAAACACTCGAAGCTTGACACCATCCAGGACAAAGCAGCCCACTTGAATGACGCCACATCCGCAAGTATCCAGTTCCTCCACCATTGATGCTCAGTTGTGGCAGTGTGTACTATCTACAAGAGGCACTGCAGAAATTCACCAAACATCTTTAGACAGCAACTTCAAGACCTGTGCCGACTACCAGATACATGGGAACACCACCACCTGCAAGTTTGCCTACAAGCTGCTCACCATCCTGACTTGGAAATATATCATTGTTTCTTCACAGTCACTGGGTAAAATCCTGGAATTCCCTCCCTTAGGACATTGTGGGCCTACCTACAGCATATGGACTGCAGCGGTTCAAAGAGGTAGCTCACCACTACCTCCTCAAGGGCAAGTAGGGATGGGCAATAAATGTTGGCCAGCCAGTGACGTCTACGTTCCATGAATGAATGAAAAAAATGATGATTTTATTTTCGTTGGTGGGAACTGACAACTGACCTGATTTAATTGCTTCACAGTTTTGGAAACTTGTCATGGTCAGTTTTGAACTTAGGGCCAGCTGTTTGGGGAAACGGGAGCGGGCTGAGAATGAAAGATTGAATAATTGGCTTGTGGGTTGTTGGCCCATAACTATAACCGTTGCACTCCTACCTTGGGAAATGTCTGTTTTGGCTAGCAGCCAAGGTTAGGAAAGAGATGCAAACTTGGCACCTGTTTTTTGGTACAAGCTCCTCGTGTTTGTGGCTGTTCTTCGTGTGGAAACGCGGTGGACGTTCTGGAGTGAGGAGGATAATGCAAAAAATGTTACTGACAAGCGAGAGGCAAGTTGAGCATTTTTCACTTCCATTACCTGCCTCTCTTCAGTATCCCTTGATTGCTTCCCTCGCTGAAGAGGGTAGCAATATCCCTTAAACTTGTCTTAAATATTTTTAATGGACCAGTTCAGTGATGTTATTACACCATTTTGGAACAGATGGAACTTGTACTATTCTTTATAGCCTCTCAGCTATTGAGTGGAAAAGGTCTGCTTGTTTTCCTTCTTCAACTTTTAACTTCCTGGTTGTTCAGCTTGTCCCCGGTTTTGAGGAGGAAATGCAACTATTATACCACAGCTGCTGTATGCTGTTTAGTTAATGCAGGGAACCATGTCAATTCTGCTGGAAGTTATGAGTGTCAATAACATGGGGATGTGTGTGTGTGTGTATGTGAGATTGCAAGTGAGGAAGTGGATATATGGAAGTGGAGATGAGAGGGACTTGTTGAGTACATTGGTTACTTGATAAGAAAGAATGTTTAGTGAATGAACACGATAAACAGAGAGGAGTTAATCTGAACATTTATAATGTCTTGTTTTACCAGAGGTTGTGATTGCAAGGGACCGTTCCTCTTTTTGAACTTTCCTAACTTCAGTCAAGCCCTTGGTGATCTTCCAGAGTTTGTTCTGTTTCTACATGGAAAGATTATGGCAAGATGTAACTTTCAGTTCTCTGCTTGGACAAACCTTGCAGTCAAAAAAGCCTTTTCAGGAGAGCAGTGAGAATAGTTCCTTCCAGCTGGCCCTGTCATTCAGGAGACTGTGCACAGGATCTTGTCCATCCTGCTTTGCTGTCAAGCTCCTATCCCTTTCGGAGCCAGGAAACTGTCAGCTTTCCTTTCTGAAAGTTTTGACTGCGTGGTGTTCGCTTTGCTGGACAGCTGTCTGTTGCTGAGGGTAAGACAGTTACTCTGAAAGCTATATTTGTTGGTTTTTGTTTTCGACTGCCCAGCAACTCCCTGTGTCATAATATAAAACACACTAAACTTTTCCACTTCTGCCTCAAGGATTTTGATTCTCACTTTCAACCATCTCTCAGAGATGACTCCGGATGAAGAATTCTGGATGAGGCCTTGTTTTGCAGAAAATGGGAGGAGGTTTATGTCTGACTCTACCCGAGGCATGAGAGATGGCCGTGGTGTGTTCTGCAAGTTGGCGTGGATGGAATGATTGTTTTGCTTTATAATTCTATTGTATGCCCATTTGTAACCTTCACAAACATTTCCATTTAAGCTTCCAAACAAGAAGAGGGCATTTTAATTTGTTGTACTGAACCACCATGTAAATACTGTCCAGTTATGACTCAAACAGGAGAGATCCAAGTGGAAAATATAATCAAGAATCGTGATATCGGTTTGAGGGGCTGAATGATGTATCCTTGCTCCTAATGATCATAGAAGAAAGACTTGCATTTATATGACGATCTTCACAACCTCAAGATTGCCAATATGCTTGACAACCAGTTGTAATTTTGAAGTCTAATTTCTGTGGTAATTTAGGAAACTTGGCAACCAATTTGTATACAATAAGTTTCCATAAACACCAAGAAGTGATAGTTGACCTCAATCTGTTTCTGATGTTGACCATGGGCTTTTTAAACATTCTTTCATGGGTATAGAATTGTTGGCAAGGCCAACACCTTTGTTCAGCTATTTGCAAGGGCTCTTAAGAGTCACAACATTGCTATGGATCTGGAATTACGTGTAGACCAGTGCATATTAGGATGGCAGATTTTCTTTGCTCAAGTACATTAATGAACCAGGTTGGGTGATTGCAATGATTGATGACAGTATCATGGTCACCATGGAACTTGTTTGTAATTCTGGTTTTTTAAATTAAATTTACGCTGCAGTGGTGGGATTTGAACCCATGTCCTCGGAGCAACGGCCTGGACCTTTCGATCAATAGTCCAGAAACATTATCATTACACCACTGTGTTATCCAGCATGTGGGAGAGATTACCCTGCATTTCAAAATGGCATCATAGAATATTTGATGACAATCTGAAAGGTCAGATTTAGTTAGTCTTTCATCCAATGTATGTCCAGAAGGTCAAGGTTTTCACTGCAGTGATGCATTGAAAATGTCAGCTATGCTCTTGTCAAGTTCCTGGAATGGGCTGGTTGCTACAATGTCATGAATCTGAGATGTGTGCCATGGCTGATGCAGGAGGAGGTGGTGGACTGGTTGCGTTGGCACATGGATACAGTGTTTTACTGAGTAAGCAGAGCTGGCATAGCATCTGCTTCTGTTCATTAGATTCTGGTGCAGTGTGGGCAGCCATTGAGAGAAAGAGAATGTTGCCTCGCGTGGGTGCAGGTCTGGCCCTCAGTGACTGGGAATGAATCAATTGCCCGGATTTGAAACCCTCACCCAATTCCCTCTCATCACCGTTACTGCATACCCCCATATGAATTTAAAAGCTGCAGTGAGGCCAGTGTCTCTTTAAAGGTACAGACGGAAGAAGGCTTCTCTGCTGAATGATTATTCCATCTGTGTGGAGTGAGTGAGTGACGAGGCATTGTGGAATAGAGTGCTGGCAAACGTCCCTATTCCACTTCCTGGCAATAGCAATCCCTGCTGCCGGTCGCCTGCAGTCTGAGAACTGATGGAAGTTCAATCGCACAGTAGCTGCAGGGCTCTCCTGGAATAGCTATCAGGCCTTTGCAGCTTTCGCTGAAAGCAGCTGCCTGCATTGTTCAGCTTGGAATGGTGGCTGGGGTTGGGATGATGTGTGTGTTTGAATTCAGTCAGGAGGCATATGCACCAGGCATGGGGGAAGCTGCTAAACTTTGTCAAGTGCCGCAGTTCTGGGCAGGAACTTGCTGAAGAGTCACTGTCACTGATCAGACAGCTAGCTCCCTACATAAAGAAAGAAAGATGAGTTTCCACAGAGACTTTACAACCTCTTAATGTCACAAAGCTGTCATAAATTTTCATAGCTAAGACAGAAAGCTGGGCAGAAGGACTAAGTGAGTTGCTCTTTCAGAGTAGCTGAATGGACTCTTCTGTTCTTTGACTGTTGTATATTCTATGAAGGCCTTTACAGCCAAGAAGTACCTTTGTCAAGTCAGTGTTATGAAGTAGGGAGTACAGCAGCCAATTTGCACACATCAAGCTTGGACATACAAACACATGAATTAGGAGCAGGCCTAAGCCACTTAGATCAAGGCACCGTGTTCCATCTAATATATACTGCTGCTGCAGGCCTCCGAGGTCTGTACATGGCAACAGCTTACAGAAATTCACCAAAGATCCTTAGACGGCACCTTCCAAACCCATGATCGCTGCCATCTAGAAGGACAGGACAGCAGGTTTATGGGGAATACCATCACCTGCAGATTCCTCTCCGAGCCATTCACCATTCCTGACTTGGAAGTATATCATAGTTCCTTCACTGTGGCTGGGTCAACATCCTGGAATTCCCTCCTGAATGGCATTGTGTGTCGACCCGCAGCAGGAGGACTGCAGCAGTTCAACAAGGTAGCTCACCACCACCACCTTCTTTGAGGGCAGTTAGGGACGGGCAATAAATGCTGGCCAGCCAGTGATGCCCGTGTCCCACAAATGAGTTTAAAACAACTGGAAGTTGATACGACCATGCATTGATCAGTTTGCGCAGACCATCCCCACACACCTTAGAGGGAACATTTACATTTGGCCCTGCTCTCCCAATTCAATCAGATTGTGGCTGATCTAATTTATCCGCATTCCTACCTACTCCTGATTAAATTTTCATCCTCTTGCTTATCAGAAATATCTTTTCCTCTGCCTTAAAAATATTTTTAAGTGCTTCCGCTGCCGTTTGAAAGGGTTTGAAGGACCTCTACCCTTCTGGGAAAAACTTTCCTTATCTCTGTTTTTAAAAGTGCAACCCCTTATTTTAGACATTGACCCATTGTTTTAGATTCTCCCAGAAGAAGAAACATCCTCAACAAATCTACGTCAGTAGCCCTTAAGATTTTATGTGTTTCAATCAAGTAAAGTCTAGTTATCCCAAACTCCGGTAGATACCAGTTAGCCTGTCCAAACTCCCCTCATAAGACAATCCAATCCACGCCTATTAAACCTTGACTGAACTGTTTCCACTGCATTTACATTCTTCCTTAAATAAAGTTCGAGATGTAGCCTCAACAATGCCCCGTATAATTTAAGCATGTCAGGCAGAACTGACTTTGGTATTTGATTTCCTTCACAATTGTTATGGC
Source organism: Rhincodon typus (assembly GCF_021869965.1). Lineage (NCBI taxonomy): Eukaryota > Metazoa > Chordata > Chondrichthyes > Orectolobiformes > Rhincodontidae > Rhincodon > Rhincodon typus. The sequence goes on from NC_063333.1 coordinate 2,440,655, forward strand.
CAGGTGAGGAAGAGTTACAGCTTTCTCTTTTGCTTTCTAGCACCACCTCTTGGTTGGTTACAACAGTTTTTTTTTTCTGTTTTTCTTTAGTATATAGTTGTCACACTTCATTTTTGGTCTGTTTAATTGCAGCCGCATTGGTTCCAATGTTTTCTTCGGTGCAAGAGAGTTAAGCTTTTTTATTGCTTTAAATATATTCTCCTTTCTTTCTTGCCTCACTCATGAGAGTGCATGTGCACATGCACGGAAAATGAGTGTATAGTAAAGATTAGGAGGAGTGGAGACAGGAAGGTAGAGGCAAATGGTGCTACCGATCTTAAGAGTCCCTTGAGATGCGAGGATTAATAAAGTTGAATCCGACTATTTGGCTTTTGTCCTGTTCCTTTAGCAATGAGAAAGTTTACTAATCTTGAGTGAATAACACTTTTTTCCACATTGATCTTTCACCAGCACTGATTTCTGCAATTGAGACTGATAGAGAGAAAAATATTCAGTATCCTCGCAGTTATTCATCCATGTTCTTTCTCTCTCTTTGCGCAAAGGTTGCTGTTGTTCCTTTTGTGAATTCTGGTGTCTGTGTCTTTGTTTCAGTTTATCCTGGATGATTGCAGGCAGCCTTCTATTTCTCAGAATGTTCAGTTATCATGCAACTTTAAATAAAATGAGATATAGATTTCGCAATACCTCCACTAAGTTTCAGTGCCTCTTGATGAAGCCAATAACTCTGAGGCAGCCAGTTCTACATGTTCCATGTGAGTTGGTTGAGCTTGTAGGTGATCACAGCGGTCACTTTAGGTCAGCAGTCTTTATTCTAAATTTTCAAGGACTATAAATGGTTTATTAAAGTCAAATGATAGAAATTGAATATTGTCCACTTTCAAATGACTGTAATGGAAAACGACAACCTTTCTTTTAGCATTACTAATTACTTGGTGCACCTACAAATTAAACCTTTTATGATTCATGAACTAGGGCATAGAGATCCCTCTGCATCTTGGAGCTCATGCAATCTCTCCCCATTTAGATATCCATCCTGCCAAAATGAAAAAAACTCACCTTTTTCCTCACTATATTAACTCACTTAACCAAGCTATTTTTGCAGCCTCTTTGTGACAGTTTCTCAATTTACTTTCCTCCTCACCTTTGCTGTTGATACAAATTTAGCAAGCTTGCCCTTTGGTTCCTCCATCCAAGTAATTTGTATAAATTCTAAAATGTTGAGGCCCCTGTACTTGTTACACTTTTCCAATCTGAAAATAACCCAACTCACTGCCTACTTTGTTCCCTGATTGCTAGTCAATTTTCTGTCTGTGTCACTATGTATACCCACTGCCCTGTGAACTTTAATTTTTTGTAGTAACCCTCGATGGGACACTTCATTGAATATCTTCTAGAAATCGAAGTACGTTACATCCTCTAGTTCCCCTTTATCCACAGCATGTTACTTTTAATCTAAGAAAATGTTGGAATGGACATTGATTGCAGCAATCTGACGGGATCATCACACCCTAGTTGAGAGAATTTTGGAAATTTAAATCCATGCATCCACTCTCGCAAGCTATTTCTTTTGAAATGAAGTCAATAAAGACTAGGAGACCTGTTGGCTTACAGTTCCAGAAGTTGTTTGATACCACTTCTCTTGATAATTGTAAATTTCTGAAGTTCCTCCCTTCCCATCCCTGATTTATAACTATTTCAGGGATGTTACTTACTTCCTCTGTAGTGAAGATTGATACAAACTGCCTGCTCAATTCATCTGCCATACCCTTATTTTCCTTTATTTAATACCCCAGGCTCCCTTTCTTTACGACCAACTCTCAGTTTAATTTTTTGATAAAGCTCCTGCTATCTTTTTATAATTCTAGCTAACATTTTCCTCCCTCCTGATTAATCTTTTAGTCTGTTTTGCTGTTCTTTATGTTCTGTCTTATGTCCTGCCACTCAACTTTGCACAATAATATGTTTTCACTTTCCGTTTGATACTATCTTGAACTTTTTTAGTAAATCGCAGGTGATGGGTCCATCCCTTTTAATTTTTTTCTTACTGTTTGAAGTATATCTGTTCTGTATGTGTGAACAATTCCCTTAAATGTATGCCATTTAATATCCATTGGCACATTCCTTAACCTAATTTGTCAGATCATTTCAACTAGCTCTACTGTCACGTCCTAAAAATTAGCCTTACTTAATTTTAAAGTACCAGCCTTGGACCCACTCTTCTCTCTCAAACTGAATGTAAAATTCAATCATTGTTGCTACCTAGGGATGCCTTTGTGAATTAATCCTATTGGCTGCACAATATCAAGTGTAGTATATCTTTCTGGCTTCAGATAATGCAAACCTAAGAAAATAATCAAAAAATTCTGTGAACTGTCATCTAGGCTACATTTATCAATCTGATTTTTGCATTCTATATGTAGATAAAACTCCCCTTCAGTTTTGTCACACCTTTCAGACAAATCCCCATAATTATTCCTTTATACTGCATCCTGCCACACGGTTCCTGATCAGTTTACATGCCACTCCCACAATGCCTTTTGCCTTTTATCAGTTATCAAGTCTCCCTAAACTGTCTCTTTGCCCTGGTTTCCTGAATGCGGGTAATACCTAAATCAGCAATGTAATAATGATCTGTTATGATCCCAGCTGATGTGACTATGGAATGAAATCTGGCTTGATAGACTACATAGTTGTTTCATAACATGGCGGTTTTTCACTGAAACAAACACAAGGCTATGGGTTTGGTCTTAACAGTAAACAGAAGTTTATTTCTCTTTGTTTTATTTTGTTATGCAAATTAATCAAACTGTCCACATATGACAGTTTTTAAAAGATTTCAAACACTCACCAAAATTAAAATCCAATGTATTCCTCAACGCTATCACATTACAGTTAATCACAAGACAGAGAAAGTTTCCTTCCCTATCAAATCTGTAGGTTGACTTAACTGCTTCTTTTCTGTTCTGGTACTGCATGCTGTGTAGCCTTTTTCTTAAACTTCACAAGTGACATTTTAGACTTTCTCAGTTTTGAATTAGCAATGAAGATTGCTAACCAAACACTCATTACCAAGAAGTTTTCACAAACTAAAACCTTCACACTGAGCTAACTTACTCTCTTCACTACTCTGAACAAGCTACTATTTTTGCATCTAACTTCAGTTAACGTAACTTTCAAACTGAATTCGGAAGCTTTTAACTAACTTTTTAAAAACTTGCTCACAATAAGCTAATAGCTTAATGTATATTTTCTTCTTTGGTCATAAAATGTGACGATGTCAACAATCATCCATTAACAGTCTGGGAGGCCTGGCCTTCAGTCACCTGCTTACTGATATATACTTGTTTAATATTATGGTTCTGAAAAGTGTAACCTAATTAATTATTAAGCTTGTTCACAGAAAATAAACCAACACCATTAACATGAGTATGAAATTAAACTTTTTAAAAAAAGTTATATAAAGATCTCTTGTCTTACATGTTTTTTGTCTCACCAGGCAGTGTTTGTATGCCTCAGTCTAGTTATTTCAAAACTATTAATCCCATTCCCATATACTGCCACTCTCAAAAATCAAGTTTGAGTGCGACAGAAACAAAGTTGCTGGAAAAGCTCAGCAGGTCTGGCAGCATCTGTGAAGGAAAAACAGAGTTAACATTTCCGGTCCAGTGAAGAACTTAAGTTTGAGTGGGAGTCTGGTTGCTGCAACCTCCTTAATGAACACTGGAGGGAGCTGCAGTATTACAGGAGGTAGTGTTCCCTCCAGCGGCGCAATGTGAATATTGCAGCAACTCGTGGGAGTTCCAGTCTCATTCTTACACCTGACAAGGTTGCATCTTATAGCACCTGCGTTCTTTATTTCCTCTTTCATCATAATGGCAGCAGAGTTTAGCGAGAGCCAGACACCATCTGGTACCTGACTTAGTTGGTGGTTTTAGCTGCATTGTTTTAACGGGCTCAGGGGCATCCTGCCTAGGACTGACCCTGTTATTACACAGTGAGCAGACGTGCTTCTTTTAGCATGGGTGATAGGTCAGACATCAGCAACAGGATCCTTTAGTACCTCTGCTTCTGTCTCAACAAAAATCAGCCAAATTAAGGGTTAGACTTGACACTTTAGTCAAGGAATTTATTTTGAAATGTTTTGTTAGTAGCTTGTAAAGAAATGGCAGTGAGGCATTCTTTAAGCTCAGACTACAGTAGTTTGAATTTTTGATATCCCTTCATTGAGTAAGGTTGTTGAGGCATTCAATGTCATTGAATTTCCATTAATGCTCTGCCTCCGTCATTAAGCCTCCAGTTGCACATTGACTTAGACCTACCAATCAATAGAACTGCAGCATGAATGGCATATTGTGACAGGATATGACAGGGTGAAACCAGACTTGGGGGAGGTTACCCCTGACAGGGTGGGGGGAAAATCTCTCACATTAGGAGCTGATCAGCTTGGGGGGGAGGGGGGAAGGAATGGGCATAGTGCCACACTATCTTATGGGATCAAGAGTGGGGTGGCTGCACTGCCATGCTGTTGTACAGATGGGGGATGGGTGCTAGCAAAGATGCTGACTTTCAGATGAGGTCATAAAATCCCTACAGTGCAGGAAGAGGCCGTTCGGCCCATCAAGTCTGCAGTGACCCTCTGAAGAGCATCCTACCTAGTACCTACGCCCATAACACCACATTTCCTACGGCCAATCCACCTAACTTGCACATCTTTGGACTTTGGGAGGAAGCTGGAGCACCCGACGAAACCCACAGACACTGGGAGAATGTGCAAGCTTTACACAGTTGCCCAAGGCTGGAATCAATCCCAGGTCCCTGGCACTGTGAAGCAGCAGTGTTAACTTCTAAGTCACCATACCGCCCAAATGTCTAAAATGCTGCCCTCTGCAGAATTGAACGTGAAACGTTGATCCTGCTTCATATCTTCAGATGCTGCCGGACCTGCTGGGTTTCTCTAGCAATTTCTGTTTTTCTTTTAGATTTCCATCATCTACAGTTCTGTATTATTAGGATAGGTAACCAAAAGCTTCGTTTAAAAAAAAAATTAGAGAAGGCAGGAGGGAACCATTGAGCTGAATGCCTGGCCACCAATGATGGAGCAGAGGAGGTGGATGATGTTCAAAAAGCCTGAATTTGAAGAGGGCAATGTTATCGGATTGGATGATATTACTGAGATAGGGCAATGTCATGCCGCAGAGGGATTTGTATGTGAGAGAAGTCCCAAAATGCAGTTTAATGAAGTGGAGGTGCTGAAGTTGGACAGGGGTGGACAAAGTCAGAAATCACACGACACCAGATTATAGTCCAACAGGTTTATTTGAAATCACAAGCTTTTGGAGCGCTTCCCCTTCGTCAGGTGGTGAGCTCACTTCACATAAACCTGTTGGACTATAACTTGGTGTCGTCTGACTTCTGACAATTTAATGAAAATGATTAAGTCAGTGTCAATCATTAGTCCTACACGACAAAGCCCTGTTCAACAACAACACTGTCTCCTTTTTGAATCAGCAAGCTATTGCATATTAAAACATCTCTCTAATCCCATGTTGTAGTCTAATCTGACTGTGCAGCAGGACAAAGTCTGGTGAGTTGTTAGCGTGTGCTCCCGCTGTGCCCTGGTGTGACTGCATCTAACCCATCGGGAGAGGGTTTTGAGCATCCGTTTTGCTACTGAAGACTCTGACCTCATGAATTATGTGCCGTTCATTGTGGGTGAATGTGTTACACTAAACTGCACATGTGTTGGCTGTAGTATAACTGCACTCTGATTCTCTGAGGCATTGAGAATGAAATCTCAATGTTGTGCACTGCATGAAAGAAACTTGCATGTAGCTACGTGACACAGCAGCAGTGGAGAATTGGTTCTGAGCTTCGAACTAGAGCGGCCATCACCACCACTGCTCAATCTCCACCTGCTAGTGGAAATGCTGTATTGGTTCTGATTGGCTCAAGTAGTTTTGGATGCAGCTCTGATGGGCTTTTAGCAGTTTAGTTCAGAGATTAATCCTGGCAGTTTGGTTGAAGCAAGCACTACACAAAGTAGTGATGTCTGCCTGTCCCAATCTCCTTGAAGGCAGTACGTTCTGACGGACGGATCATTTCTGGAGTGTGGAACTGCATGTGAATGTATATCAAAAGCAGAGCTTTGTCAAATCCCATTGACACATTCGTATGTCAAAAGGAAGGTGATACTCTAAATCTTTTCACAGTTTAGGAGGGTGGATCTTGTAGTGAGTGCGGTGTGGGTTGTACAGTAATGGTGTTGTGATATGGGATGACTAGTCGGGTGTGCAGCCAGTGGCCACTCTGGGAATTGCACGTTTTGATTGAGAGTGTGAGCATGGACCAGGGGAGACGGATTTGAAACTCTGCAACCCATCTACTTAAAGATCTTACCCTTGTTCTCAAATCTCTCAGTAACACCATGTTCCCGCTCCCATGTGTGTAACTCTTTCATCCTGATTCTTGTCCACCGTTTCTGTCTTTCCATCTTCATGTGTTCAGGCCCTAAGTGCTGAATTAGCTTTCCTGCCCCCATCTGTAGGACCCCTGTTCTGTAAAAGCTCACTTTTGAGCAGGCTTTCAATCACCTGCATTAATATCTTCTGATGTCACCACTCTGAAATTTTTAACATTTCTGTGAAGTGACTTGGGAGACTCCAGGTGCTATGTAAATGCAAGTTGTTGGGTTTTGCAGGAGGGTTATTCTGTTAAAGTTTGTAAGAAACAGCCCCACACCCCCTCCCCCGACCACACCTTGAAAACGAGATTCAAGTTCCTCTTTAATGAGATGCATTTCTGACGATGGAAAATGTGTTGGTCTCAGCCTGTGCCCACGACCAGGAAATGTCTGTATAATAGGCTTTCCTTTTGTTCTCCCTTTGCTGGGAGAATCGAATGATGTTTTTCTAACTGAGATGGATGTTGACAGAGATGAAGAGCTCGTTTGCTTTGGCAGCCGCCTGAGAGTGCTTGGGCTGCTTTCCTCCTCTGGTATAACGAACAGCCCTCGCAGTGGCCGAGAGACGGAGACAGGGGAAGCTACACACAGGTGCGAGTGCAGGCAGCCACTGACTAACAGCCAAGCCACCTGTCGTCCTTTGCTGTATGTGTGTGTTTTCTTAAGTACTTCCTTTCATCCGGCTTTCCAGCGCTCCCAGTCAGGCCACGTGGATCCCACTAGGTCTCCTGATTGAAACCAACTGGACCTGAGATGCTGGGATTACTCTTGAGGGGGCCTTGGGGAGTGGGGGTGTTGCATAAGACTGAGAACGCCACAGGAAAGGAGAGCAAGAGATTTCAGTGGAAGTGATATCAAATATAACAGGGCTGTCACTGGAGAAAGTGTGTCTGGGGCCGAGTTAAGTACCAGAATGATTCCGATTACATTGCTGTTTAAATAGTGTCTGATCCCCAATTAGCTTGTCTAATAACTGGTCCGGAATCTCCTCAGATTCTTGTTTTGACTGTACAGCAGCAAGCTTCTCTTTCTCGCAGTCCCAGGTCGATGATTAATCATAGTCTGCAGTGGGGGAGGTACTCATTACCTGGTGCAGTAACGTGACAGGGTTAACTTGTGCCCATTTGTGCTGACAACCAAATGTGGGAAGGATGTTTCTGACTTTGTCTTCATCCGTATTGGTGTGTTTCTGTGTTTGTCCTCTCCTGCTTCCTCTTGCAGGGGTAGGAGATGGCCTGATGGTGTTATTGCACAGCTATTAATCCAGAGACCCAGTTCATGTTCTGGGGGCCTGGGTTTGAATCCTGCCATGGCAGATGGCAGAATTTGAATTCAATTTTTAAAAAAAGTCAGCTGTAACAAAGTTATAAAGTCTCAATGAAATGAAATGAAACTGGAGGTCATGAGGAGAAAGTCGAAACAGGGTACTGAGTTAGATGGTTTTTTTTAATTCATTTGCAGGATGAGTGAGTCACTGGCTAGACCCGCATTTATTGCCCATCCCTAATTGCCCAGAGGGCAGTTAAGAGACAGCCAAATTGCTGAGGGCCTGAAGTCACATGTAGGCCAGACCATGTAAGGACAACCATTTCCTTCTGTAAAGGGCATTAGTGAACCAGGTGGGTTTTTTCAACAATTGACAATAATGACAATGAAACCAGACACTTAATTCAAATTTTTACTGAATTCCAATTTCGAAATCAGGTCCCCCAGAACGTTACCTGGGTCTCTTCATTACTAGTCAAGCAATAATACTACTGAGCTATAATAATACCACATATTGGTTGTTGGAAAAACTCGCCTGGTTCACTAATGTCCTGTAGGGAAGGAAACCACCATCCTTACCTGGTGTGGCCTATATGTAATTCCAGAATTGACTCTTAACTGCCCTCTGGGCAACTAGGGATGGGCAGCAAATGCTGGCTAAGCCAGCCCATGAATGAATTTTAAAAAAAAGGCCATCAGCTCCCCCTAAAGGTTTGAGTTTCTAGGAACCTGTGAGTTGTCTGCTGGATATACTCCATCCCTAGTTACTTGCGCACCAGCAGAGGTGGAGGAGCTGATGGTTGAAGAATTAATTTTGCAGGGAGCTGTCTTCTCTTTTTGATATTTTTTCATTTTGGTCAACACGAACTGGAAAGGGGGAGGGCCTCTGTTTGGTGCGTCATGTGAGAAAGTCAGCACTGTCGACAATGTAGCCCCTCTGCCTCCCAAAATACCTGGCAGCAAGTATAAACCCAGACCTATTCACTTAGCACTCTAGTGAATTGAAATCTAGGAACAGAAATGGACCATTCAGGGCCTCCAAACCTGTTCCACTGTTCAGTTAGATAGTGACGGATTTCATTTCTGGTGTCCATCCTGGTTCTGTAACCTCTAATTTCTAATCCTTTTTCTTAACAAAAATCTATTTCCCATCCCATAACTGAATTTTTAAAAAAAATCTCTCCATTTAGAAATTTTCAACAGAAATGCAACCAGCAAATCTTGTGGGATGAGAATTCCAGATTCCCACCATCACCTGTGTCAAGAAATACTGCGTGGCATTAGCCCTGAGCAACCTATCTCTCAATTTAGCATCATGCCATTGTGTGGACTTACCACTTTGCCCACACCCCTCTCCTCCAACCATTGATCTATTCTATTAACTGCTTTCATTGTCTCAAACACCTCCATTTCAGCACCCCTTCATTGTCTATATACGAGGAAATACAAACCTACTGTCACCAACCTCTACTCATAATTCAATTCCTTTAGCCCTGGTTATTATTCTGGTAAGTCTGTAACTGAGCCTACTCCAAGGCCAAATGTGGTAATGTGTTATGTTTGCTTAGGTGTAATTCATTGAACCTTTAATTGCCTGCTGCTGGTGAGTTTGCAACACTGGCTTTCCTCACCTTACCACTGACCCCAGGCTTTAGCAACAAGCTGTGAGCCATAGGACAAACAGCGGCCAGAGGTAAATGGCTCTGCTTGGCTCTCCTGGGGACAGGGACCAAGTTCAATCGATGATATAATCGCTTGAAAGACTCGCCGTTCTTGGAGGAGCAGTCTTCATTAATTGAAGTGTAACAGAAGGGAAACTGGGCAAACAGCCTAAAATAACTAGAAGCAGCAGCTACCAGAGATCAAATCTCAGCAGAGAAAGCTGAAGCTCTTTACCTTCCCCATTTAAAGTAACACTGCTTCAGCGCCATACTCGGGTCAAAGACATAAAATGTCAGGGTCTGGTAGGGTGTAGGACACAGACTGAAGTGGGTAGAGGAGTAGGAATAAATCAGCAACTCCTATTGTTTAAGGTAGAGTAAGGCAAGAAGGCATGCAATCTGCCAGAAATCCGAGCGGACAGGTTATGGACTCATCTCTCACTTGTTGAATATCCTGCGGGGTTTCTCCATGCCACCTCAAACCTTTCAAGATCACTGCCATATGCTGCTCCATTTTACGCTGTAGCTGTTTAGGTAGTTCTTTGGAACTGAACTTGCATTTCCTAGTTCTGAGGAAGGGTCACCAGACTGGAAACGTTAACTGTGTTTTTTCTTCACAGATGCTGCCAGACCTGCTAAGCTTTTCCAGCAATTTTTAGTTTTTGTTGCATTTCCATAGCGCCTGTCATGTGCTCAAATGCCTTGAAAGGCTTTACAGCCAGTTAATAACTTTGTCTATAATATTCTGTTTGACAATCAATTTGCACACGGCAAGGTCTGACAAATGACTGTTGGGTGAATGTCCAGTTTTTTTTTTCTGTCTGGTGTTTGTTGCTAACCAGCATGCTGGAATAGTGCCACAGAGCGCCCTTAGTGTGAGGCCCCTCCTTTATGTCCTTTGCCTGCGTCCTCCCTTGAGTTTTGGCTGGGATTATGTGCTCAAGTCCTGGCCCCAGACCAGTGTTCTGAACGCGTGGAAAGCACAATCCCAATCTCTGCCTGAATGAAGGGCTGCTCGTGTATGTGTGATGGATTCCTTCTGTGTCTGCAGTTCTTGTGGAGTGGGCTCATAAATTCCATTCTCCCACTGTGGACAGCTTCTTAAATGGAGGCCAGGCACAGGAAGAGAGAGAAATATCCTGTAGGCCTAATGGTTCTATTAAATAGTCCGGTTTTAATGGTGTTCTCACATACAGCTGGCATCGCTTTACTTCCTAATAACATTCACCTGCTCCCCCTCGCTGCCTGTGACAAAAAAATTGTGACTGGGGAGAATTGTTGGGAAGAGAGGAGAGCAGGGTGAACAAGTTGAGCTTTGGATAAGTCTTGTTTCACTGTTGTGGAACATGGTGGGTTAGGGTGAGCTTTAGTCTAGTATGGCGCATGACTCCAGAGATATGGAGCTATCGTGAGCTCGGGTTGCTTAGGGTAGGAACTGTGTCAGTCTTTGCAAGGTTTCATTTAAAACTGTCGTAACTTTTCTCTGCTGCTTCACCAAAATCCTTCCCTTCAAAATGCAGTCAGAAGTTGACATATTTACTTACTGCAGAATGTTCAGCTCCATTCACCATCCAATGATGCTGCATGCAGACATGAGGTGCTTCTGTAAAACTTGGACAATGTCCAGGCTTAGGAGGTGGAAATGACAGACAGGGAATGTGGCTGAGAGCATTCATTACAATTGACCTGTGTGGTAGTTTAGTTGGGTTTTTAAAATATGGGTTGTTGCGTTTTTCTTGTTTTTAATGATTGACCTTTTTAATGATGCGATTTATAGCAAAGCATTGTCTTGTTCTCTATTTTAGGAAATTAGATACGCTGACTTATGGAAAGGGGCTAGAGCTGGGGAAGGGTCTTCCTATCAAACCCCATTAACATCCCTGTCAATCATTCCTTTGTGGGATTCTGTTCTGTCAGTTCAGCTCTAACTTTTAATCCCCCTCCCCCAACCAACCCTTCAGTTACAGGGAATTCCAACTGTTCTGGAGATTCCTGGCCTTCCCTTCTTGCAGCTTTTCTCACAGCTATATGGGAATGAACCTCTTGTGTGAGTTGTGCCAAGTTGCCTGCTACTGTAAAGTTCTTTTGAAGCTCATTCTCAATCAGGATGGAGGAATGCTTAATGACTTACAGTTGCTGCTATGCACTTGACCAGTTGGCCCCAGGTGCAGCCTGATAGAAGACGTTTAACTGCCTTGAAGGAAGGCCGTTGACAGTTGTTTTTCTAGGGAAAAGTAAACCTCCATAAATCAGTTACGGGGCTCTGTGGTTCGGTGGTGGCTTTTCCCCACTACACACCACCAAGACTAGTGAGCAGCCCATACTGTATTGTACTGTACCCAGAGTACGGCTGCTTATCTCTGGTCTGAAAATCTTTGACTGCCATACACCATGTACTGTCGACAAGGACTGTCCTGTCTGCTGCAGCTGGTAGCAGAGGGTGCGGGGCCAGGCTGGGAGCTGTTCCGATTCCACTGTTATACTTTGTATCCTGTCAAGGAGGCAGGTGGTGCTCTGTTGACTGAGATGTATAAACCCTCTGAGACTGAAAAGGGATTTCCTTGATGCTGAAGACAGGTTGTATTTATCTTCTGTCCCAGGACCAACCCAACATGTTGAGGGCATTAAATTGTGGTTACTGTTGTATGCATAGTAAAATCTGCCACACTGCAATAAGATGGCAAATCACTTGCTGTGTTTCGATAGTGTTCTTTGAGGGATATATTCCAGGCAAGTTGGAAAGAATTCCTATTCTATCGTTGGAAAAGAGTCTTTAACAGCTTGCTGTTCTGCCTGGCAGCTTCATGTCAGATCTCATGCTTACCATCCTTAACTGGTCTGGCCTGCATGTGAGTCCAGACCCACAGTAACGTGGTCGACTCTTAACTGCCCTCTGGACAGTTAGGGATGGGCAATAAATACTGCCTAGCCAGTGATGCCCTCATCCCAAAAACACGAGCTTCCCATTAACAAATCTTCTTCCTTTCTTCATCATGCTTTTATCTAGTTATCCCTTCTGCTGTTCACATCAGCCACTCCACGTGGTGGTGTGTTCTGCATTTTCCTGACTTCCTAAGGATAGAAGTTGCTGTTGGACACTCCCTCTGCACATTGAGTGTACGGTCCAGAAACTACAGCTGGTCCAAGCCAGTGTTTATGCTCTGTATACACCTTCTCCCCTCCCTCTTTAACTCTCTCCATACTTCTATTTCTTTCTTGCTTATGTGTTTGTTCAGATTGCTCTTAAATCCATCTTAATGTTCTTTGCATCCTTCCATTCCTTGAGATAGTACATTCCACATTCTCACCACTCTGTGTAAATAGGTTCCTGTCAATTCCTGATTGGATTTGAGTGACTATTTTGTATTTATGGCCTCTCAAGTTCTCGTCTCATGTACGAGTGGAAACATTTTTTATGTAACTACCCTAACAACCACATCTATAAATTTAAAACTCGTCAACAGCCTCTTTAGGGCAATAGCGGGTAAGTAATAAATGCTGGCTAAGTCAGAAATGGTCACATCCTGTGAATGAACCATGAAAAACCTCTGTTTTGTGACCCTCTATATTCTCCTTTCTTCAGAAAAGAATGCTGTCATGTAAAGTCTTTCCTGCTGGCTCTAACGTCTCAGCTCAGATAGCATCCTTGTAAACCTGTTGTTTTTGCACCTTCCCTAATGACTCTATATCCTGATGTGGAGGATATGTTCAGTCCTCAAAGTACTGTCTAAGCAAAGTTCAATCCAAGTTGATCTTTGCTTATTCTATTCCACTAGAAATGCATCCCTCTGGTTGTTGTTTTTCCAGGCCTTACTTAGCAATGTCATTCCTTTCGAATTGTATATTTGTACCCTCTGATCTCTTTGCTACTGTATCCAATGTTGTCTCAAGTGGTTTATCCTTATCCTTACAATCAAAATGTCCCACCTCACACCTACTTACATTTCAGTTCATTCGCTTAGTAAGTGCTCACTGCGGAAATTTTACTGAAGTCATCTTGTATTTTGTGGCAATACTCTTCTCTATGATCTACCACCCCACCCCGACTCTATAATTTGGTTTCATGGCAAATTGAGAAATTCCACTTGATATTCAAGTCTAAATTGTGAATGCAGAGGTCAATGAACTTGATCCTAGCACCTATCATCATGGAACGCCAACTTGTGCCCATCTGAATTATTCAGGGGCTGTCTTCCATGTATAGCTCTCATCTTGAACTCCCCATAAGTGTGGCTATATCTGCAAACTTGGTGCCTGAATTTAATTCCGCACCCACCCTTTGCCTTCATGATTAGCAGCATTGAGACTGTCAGGCGCAGAATGTCGACGCCGGGTGGAGGAAGCAGAGTTGTGTGGCATTGGGAGGAGGGAGTGGGGAAGCAGGGTTGAGTATATTTTATTGCCTCTGGCATGTTGGCTGTTTTCAAGCTTGTCACAGTAGGGAAATGTGGCTGATTGTGACCCAAGAGTGATGGAATTTCCGACCTAACTGCTCCAAGCAATAAAATGCTGGGAATGCCTTGGTGGAAAGAGAACTTGGTAGTTGTGGAATGAGAAGCAGCCTCACTTGTGCTTGAAGTGATATGCCACAGTGAACAGTGGCTGCCACTCCAGCTAATGTATGTTGTCAATGCTTCAGTCCAACCTTCTTCTCTCGTTAGTACTGGGCATTCATAGGTAAAAGGCTGCATTTGCACTTACATAGAGCCTGTTCTATCCTTGAAATTCCCCAGTGTACTTCACAGCTATTGCAGCAGCCACTTAAATGTCTGCAAAATCCCACAACGGTGATGAGAATGTAGACTAGTTAATCAGATCTGTTGTTGTTGTTTGGGAAAGACAAGCTTTTCTCTGAATAATATGGGTTCTTTCCCATGCACCTGTCAGGTCAGGCCCTTTAATGCTTGATCTACTTCTAACAGTGCAGTGTTGGGGAAGTACTGCACCATGTGTCAGCCTAGATGGCAACTAGGATTGTGCACAAATGCTGCCTTTTTGAGGTGAATGTGCAGCCAGCAAACCAAGTTGGCAATGAAACAAGTGAGTGGCTGATTGAGCACCACTTGTTCTCATTGTTCTCCCATTCACCATGTGTCCCTCCCCCTCCTCCTTCAATCTAAACCCCCTTCTTTCGAACCCCCCCCCAAAAAAAGAAGCCATTTTATCAACGCCAGCTGCCCTTCAACTTCCTCGCAGCTTCTTGCTCGGATTTGTAAGGTGAAACGTCTGACAGGGTAATCAGTCAAATATGCACTTGGCACTTGCTGCACATTCAGAGGGAACGCATTGATGTGAGGATATGGTTTGCGATAGAACTGGAAGGGACGGGAAAAGAGCAAAAGAGAGAGGAGAGTTTAAAAAGAAAATGACAGACCTCTGGGGAGAAGGGAGGAAGGAAGAAGGAACGAGAGTACGGTTATATTGAAGAGCATGGGGTCTGCGATGTAGCAGACAGTGCCGTCATTGTGAGCTGGAGAGGGGAGAGGAGGAGGGGTGAGGAATAGGAAACTCTCTTCTCTCCAGAGAAAGTGCACAGGAACCGGGAGAGTGAAAAAATTCCAGAGGTGGGGAATGTCTTCCTCTTTCTCCAGACAGCCGCCGGGCGCAGTGCCAGCTCCTGTACCTGCAGCTCGGATCAAGCCCAGACTGCCGGCCCTCAACTGGGGAGCCGGGCTGCCAAGTGCAGGCAGATGTGGGCTTACAGCACATTAACCCTTTCCCTGTGTCAACAGCAACTCAATTCTGAGCAGCAACTGCAGGAAATCAGCAATCTGCAGACTGATGCAGACTTACTATTCTATTAAAGGTACTTGCATTCCTGATCATCCGTCTTATTTTGTCAATTTTCTGGTGCCGTTTTCTACCCCCATCTTCTTCAAAACTAAAGAACTGTAACAAAGGAACAGCCAAGAAAGGGTCCATTCCATCCATCCATGTCGGTGCTCGCAGAATGAACTTGGTGTCCATAGCAACATTGAAACATAGAAGATAGGAGCAGGCGGAGGCCATTCAGCCCTTTGAGCCTGCTCCGCCATTCATCACAATCGTGGCTGATCGTCCAACTCAGTAGCCTAATCCCGCTTTCTCCCCATAACCTTTGATGCCATTCGCCCCAAGTGCTATATCTAGCCTCTTGTGAATACATTCAATGTTTTGGCATCAACTACTTCCTGTGATAATGAATTCCACAGGCTCACCACTCTCTGGGTGAAGAAATGTCTCCTAATCTCCGTCAAATCCTCAGACTGTGATCTCTGGTTCTGGACACACCTACCATTTGGAACATCCTCCCTGCATCTATCCTGTCTAGTCCTGTTAGAATTTTCTAAGTCTCCATGAGATCTCTTCTCCCAAACCCCCTTCTCCCCCCCCCACCCCCTCCCCCCCCCCCCGCCAACTCTTTAATCTGAACTCCTGCGAAAACAATCCCAACCTAATCAATCTCTCCTCATTTATCAGTCCCGCCATCCCTGGAATCAGCCTGGTAAACCTTTGCTGCACTCCCTCGAGAGTAAGAGAATCCTACCTCAGAAAAGGAGACCAAAACTGCACACTTTTCTAGGTGTGGTCTCACCAAGGCCCTGTATAACAGCAACAACACATCCCTGCTCCTGTACTCAAAACCTCTCGCAATGAAGGCCAACATACCATTTACCTTCTTTACCACCTGCTGCACCTGCATGCCTACCTTCAGCAACTGGTGCACAAGGACACCCAGGTCCCACTGCACACTCCCCTCTCCCAATTTACAGCCATTCAGGTAGTAATCTGCCTTCTTGATTTTGCTTCCAAAGTGAATAATCTCACATTTATCCTAATTATACTGCATCTACCATTGATTTGCCCACTCACCCAACCTGTCGAGATCATGCTGAAGGATCTCTGCATCCTCGTCATAGTTCATGATCCCACCCAACTTGGTATCATCTGCAAACTTGGAGATGTTAAATTTTGTTCCCTCATCCAAATCATTAATATGATCCATTCTAATCCCGCTTTCCAACGCTCAGTCTGGAGCTTTGCCAGTCACAGCACTTCAGAGCTAGATCCAGCTTCATTTTTAAATAAGTTGAGTGTTCTGGCCTCAACCAACAAATTGGGCAGCAAATTCCAGACACCTGCAACCATTTGGATGGGGACTTTTCCTCCCATTGATCCTTCTGTAAATCATCTTCTATCTGTGCCCACGGTAATTGATCTCTCTGCTGGGTGGAACAGCTCTTCCCTATCCACTCTATCCAAAGCTATCCTCTATCCAAGTAATTTGCATACAAAGACAGAATGGAGAATTCCTGAATGGGGTTGGAAATTGCGAATGAGTGGGTGAGGTGAATGATATCTAGCTTTCCTTTTAAAGATTATGTAAAAGTACATGGTGAAAAGAATAGAAGGCAGTACAGATGGGCGGAAGGGAGTATGTGTGAAGTACAAATAGCGTATAAACCAATTGGGCTGAATGGCCCGTTTCTGAGCCGTATCATACATGAAATTCTGCAAGCAAACAACGTCTGATGTTGTAGGACTTTTTAAACCAGATACCTCGATAATTTCTGTTTTGTTGATTGTTTCTCACCCCTGTTGTCTGCAAAGTGTACTGCGCAGTATCACACAGCTGCACGGATGCTGCCAATACTGTGGTTCCTAGGCCATGTACTCAATCTACATGTCCTAGTGTGGCAACGGGTGATTCAACTGTGGGAGGGTATTGTGAAACAACTGTATCATAGAATTGTTTGCCGTTTTGTTTACGGTTTTACTGGAAGTTGCTGAATTGGGAGGTAAAGTGAGATATCACCTTCCTTCTTGCTCAGAATGCAGATGCTCTTCGTTCAGCTGATACTGCTGCAACTGAGATCCAGGGAATTTAGCATTGACCAGGAATCAAACTTTGGGTTTTCTCATCTCTTTAGCACACTGATTCAGAACTTGATTTTTGTACTTTCTGCCCTAGTTGTTGAAATTCCAGGGTGTTCAGCAGACTTAAGTGAAGGCTCTTGTTTATTAAAAAACATGCCTGGTTTTAATGCAGCAGAATTTCAATTTTTATTTTGATAGTTGAGAACAGTTTCTCCTCTGGGACTGGCAGTTCAGATTTAATTGGCCATATTGTGCTGCAGTAGCTGAACTACTGTATCTAACTTTCCAGTGGTTTTCAGCCGATAGAGAAAACAGATCTCTCTTTTTAACGAGGAACCATAATCCTGCGCAAAGTTGCACAATACCAGATGGTTGCTGTGATATCATCATCCCCTGAACGTGCTCCCCACTCCCACGCCCACGCCCACGCCCACCTTTCAACCACAGGAACTATCTAGTCTGCAAATTCACCTCGCCCCGTGGCTTTAAGACAATTGGTCTGTTCCTGTATTGGGTTTGTTGGAATAATGGGATGTGGAAAAATGCAAGGAGGAGGTGTGTAGGCAATAACTGATGATTGGTGCAGCATTAGAGAATCATGTTGCACACAAGGAGGCCATTTGGCCCATTGTGCCAATGCTGGCTTTTTGTGACTAATTCGACAGCTCTTTACTCTGCTGGTTCCCTGTAGCCTGGCAAACCTCCACATTTCAAGTCTTCATTCAGCTTCTCTTGGAATGTTACTAGAGTCATAGAGACTGATGAATCCTTTTCCACTACCTTTTAAGATTGAGTGCTCCAGATCATCATAACACTGCTGTGAATTATTCATCCAGCTTCAGGTAAATTTAGTTCCAAGTTACAATTGTTAGTGACTTGACTCATGGGAGAGTGAAGCTGAGAGAACCCCATCTGTGTAACTATTGGGCTTGATCCTATTAACCCTCATGTCATCGAGGAATCAGGTCCTTCCTCTATCACTCATTCCCATTTTTTATTAAGAAAGTTCTTAATAAGCATCTGCACCATAATGTTTTTTAACAGTTATTACCATAACTAAAAAAGGGCTTTTTTTTTTTTACATGTGGTACTGATGGAAAGGGTGCTGAGTGCTACACTGCTGTGAATCTCTGGTATTGTTTTTAATCATTGTAATATTGCCTTGAGGTTTTCTTTGTATTTTGGAGTAGGATGACTGAAGTGATTCCCAGCCTCTCGAATACCTTAATGATATGTCCTGTCATCAGGAAACTTTGATAATGTGATGACAGGAATATGATAGAAGTGCTTGCAGGGAAGTAGAGTGGGGAATTTTTGATATCAGTGACAATTAAAATGGTTCTGTGGGAAGGAGCTGCTTGTGGGCAAAGCAGATCTTTGATCAGGAATAGCTACCATGGGTCAGCAATGAGAAGATGTCTGTTCCCATTCAGCAGCAATTCTGTTGTAATTACTGATCTAGTCTAGTGCTTTAATATATAACCCAGGTGCTGCTGTGTGTATTAATGCCCAGGTAGACTGAGATCGTATGAACATAAGAAATAAGAGCAGGAATGGACATTTTGACCCCACAAGCCTGCCCTGCTGTTCGTTTAGATCTTGACTGATCTATCTCAAGCCTCAACACTTCCCTTGTGCCTGCTCCCCAAGCCCTCAACTCATGATATTTCAAAAACTTATCCACCTCCTCTTTAAATACTTTGAGTCTCCACACTCCTTTGACAGAGAGAATTCCAGGCATTCACTGTCCTTGAATAAGAAAGTCTTTTGCATCTTAGTTTTAAATTAATTTCCTTTTATCCTTTATTCTTTATATTCCTCAGTTGAGATTTCCTTCCCAATGGCAACATCTTCTCAACACACCCTAACCAGCCCACTCAGAATCTTGTACATTTTGGTAAGATCACCCCTTATTGTTGTAAATCCAAACAAAGAAAGACTTAATCTGTTCAGCTGATCTTGATAAGTCAACCCCTTCATCCCAGGAGTCAGCCTAGTGAATCTCTTTTGAACTGCCTCCAATACGAGCAAATCCTTTCTTGAACACACTGACCAAAATATAAATATCCACTCAGTAATCCAGTTGCGGCCTCCCCAACACCCTTTAAAGTTGTAACAAGGCTTCCCTATTTTTAATCTCTAACCCCTTAGCAATAAAGGCCAAAATTATATTTAACTTCTCAATTACTTACTACACCTGCATGCTGGCATTTTGTGTTTCATGCTCAAGAACACCCAAATTCCTCTCTGCTGCATTTTTTTTGGAGCCTGTTCTCCATTGGTATCCTCTTGCCTCTGGCTGAGGCACTGCTGTGTATGTATACTGGCCAGGGTAAACTTGTATCTGAGCAAGGTATTGCTGTATCCATACCAGTCCAGGTAGATTTGTATCTGACCCAGCTATTTCCAGCCCAATGCAGACAGTTTAGCTGTGGAAGGCTGAGCTAAATCCTGCGCTCAAGAACATTGAATTGATATTGTTTTTTTGATGGCTGTGAATGAAAGCTCTTGTTTACATTTCCACTGCCCTATTTTGCTGCATGCTGAGACCCGTGAAGGTAATGGAGTGATCAGAACCCTCCTGCCAATTTCTTGCCTGTGTTACATCACCACATCAATTTGAACAGGGAGTGTTTTTCAGTAACCTCTTTAATTCCAGCACTGGGATTTTTCTGGGAGGAACCTACTGGGTAAAGCAATATCTCCTGACCTGATTCAGTGTTTGATCGCACTCTACAGCTCGCAGTGTAGAATTGCCTGAAAGTACAAAGCAGAGCAAGATAGCAGACAAAGACACGTTCCACTCCTCCCCTCCCCTCCTCCTCTCTCTCCCCCCCCGCTGATGTGCTCAATGCTTTCTATGCATGTTTTGAGCAGAATGCCAAAGGCGCAGTGACAGCCCTGGACACACCTGTTACCTCGGTTACCGCTGCAAACGGTGGATCGGTCTTCCTGGGAATCAACCCAAGGAAAGCAACGGACCCAAATGATTTCCCCAGCTGAGCACTTAGATCCTGTGCAGACTAACTGGTGAAGGTATTCACCAGCATCTTTAACCTCTCCCTCCTACAAGCCGAAGTGCTCACCTGCTTCAAGAAGACCACCATCATTCCTGTACCTAAGAAAGCACATGCAGTGTGCCTTAATGACTGTCAATTAGTGGCTCTTGCTTCAATAATCATGAAGTGCTTCAAGATGCTGGTCATGGCCCACACCAACTCCAGTCTCCCAACCTGCCTCAATCCCCTATGGTTTGGCTACCAACGTAACAAGTCCACAGAGGATGCCATATCCCTAGCCCTGCACTCATCCCTGGAACAATCCAACAACAAAGACCCCTACGTCAGACTCCTGCTCATTGACTACAGCTCCGCCTTCAACACAGTTATCCCGTTCAGACTGATCTCAAAACTGCATGACCTTGGTCTCAGCTCCCCTGTCTGCAACTGGACCCTCAGCGTTCTGACCCACAACCGCAATCAGTGAGGATAGGTAACTGCACCTCCTTCACAATAGCACTGAACATTGGAGCCCCCTAAAGATGTGTCCTCAGCCCCCTACAGTACTCTCCCTGTACACCCACAACTGTGTTGCCAAATTCTGAATGAATGCCATCTACAAGTTCGCTGACAGCACCACCGTAGTAGGACAGATATCTATCAATGAGTCAAAATACAGAAGGGAGATAGAGGGCTTGGTGACGTGGTGCAACGAAAACAACCTGTCTCTCAATGTTGGCAAAACTAAAGAACTGATCATCGACTTCAGAAAGAAAGTAGGACAACACGCCCCCATCTTCATCAACGGAACTGAGGTTGAGAGGGTGAAGAGCATCAAGTTCCTCAGAGTGACAATAACTGACACCCTTTCCTGGACTTCCCATGTTGATGCAACAGTCAAGAAGGCACAACAGCGCCTCTTCTTCCTCAGGAGGCTCAGGAAATTTGGCATGTCCATAAGGATTCTTACCAACTTCTACAGATGTTCCAATGAAAGCATGCTGTCTGGGTGCATTACTGCCTAGTATGGCAACTGCTCTGCCCAGGACTGTGAAACCACAGCCCAGACCATCACGGAAGCCAACCTTCCATCCATGGACTCCATTTACACGGCTTGCTGCTGCAGAAAGGCGGCCAACATCATCAAAGACCCCATTGCACCCGGTAATGATCTACAACATCTTCTATCAGGCAGAAGATGCAGAAGTCTGAAATGCACACATGAGCAGGTTTAGGAACGGCTTCTTCCCGGTTGTTGTTAGACTGATGAATAAACTCCCTAGCCTCAAATAATGCTGATCTTGCTAACGTTGATCTCGCCTAGTGCACACCCTGTGGGGATAAGTCTTTTTGATCTGTACATCCTTGCCTACTATGATCTGCCTGTACTGTTCATAAACCAAGCTTTTCACTGTACTTCGGTACACGTGACAATAAATCAATCAATCAATGCCAGTGGAGATGCATGATGAACTGGAACTTGGCATTTGTTGTTCTTTTCAGGAATAGAAATGGTTATGGGAAATTGCCTGATTTTAGATGGTTATTTCTGAATACTGATTGTATCAATGGGCTGGTCTAGATGAAATGTGTACTTGTACCGCTGGCATATCTTTGTAATACCATCAATGTATTATGCTGGGTGATCAGTAGTGAGCTGTCAGACAGTATGGTTTGGATTATGAGTGTGAATTAAGAAGGTTGACATGCACAGGAATAGAAGAGATACCATCCTGGTGCTGGTGCCTGCAGCAATGCTGCTTAACAAACCTCATTGTGGGATCTCGCCATGTATCCTGCTGAACTCCCTATAACCTGTTTGCAATTAACTTTTATACGCTTAGTAATAATTGACTCCTATTTTTCTCCACTTCATTACAATAGTTTAGAAACTATAGCAACAGTCTAAAAGCTGCTACTCTGTCTTAATATGCTTATCCCCCTGCTCCCAACGTTCACCTTGTCCAGAGCCATGGAAGCCATTTGCCCCCCAAGAATGTAAGAAATATCAGGAGTAGGCCATTCGGCCCATCAAACCTGCCCTTCAATTGCCTGATCTGCCCCAGCTCTCAACTGTTTGATGCCAGCACCTCATTGCCCTTAACTCCCCGACATTTCCCCACCATTTCAAAAGTCTGCCTACCTCTTAGAATCATAAAATTAGAATTCTTGCAATGTGGAAGCAGACCATTTGGCCCATCGAGTCCAGATGGCTCTCTGAAGAGCATCGCTCCCGAACCCATCTCCTACCTTATACCTGTAACCCTGCATTTCCTATGGCTAACCCACACATCCCTGGATACTATGGACAATTTAGCACAGCCAGTCCACCTAACCTGCATGTCTTTGGACTGTGGGAGGAAACCGGAGCACCCAGAGGAAACCACACAGACACTGGGAGAACATGCAAACTCCACACGGAAAGTCACCGGAGACTGGAATTGATCCTGGGTCCCTGGCGCTGAGGCAGCAGTGCTAACCACTGAGCTACGGTACCTCTCTTCTTAAAGTATTTTCAGTTACTTGGCCTCCATAGCTCTCTGGGGTTGAGAATTCTAGATGATCAGGACCCTCTGGGAGAAGAAATTCTTCTTTCCTCTGCATCTCAGTTTTAAATGAGTGCCCCTTATTCTCTAATTATGTCCAAATAAAGTGTGGATATTGGAGATCTGAAAGAAAGACAAAATACTGTCTAGGCTCAGGAGGATGGGCAGCATTTGTGGGAAGAAAGCAGAGTTAATGTTTCAAATCTGGAAACTCTTCAGCAGACTTCTTCTGATGGCAAGTCACCAGACTTGAAACATTAACTCTGCTTTTCTCCCACAGATACTGCCGTACCTCCTGAGTATTGCCAGCAATTTGTGATTTTGTTTCTGTAATTATGTCCTTTACTTTGAGATTCCCCCACCTCTGGAAGATTGTACCTTGTTGAGCCCTTCGGATTTTCTGTATGTTTCAATGAGATCACCTCATTCTCCTAAACTCTAATAAATATTTAACCTGTTTAGCCATTCTTGATACGTCAACCCCTACATCCCAGGAATCAGACTAGTTAAGGAGAGCATTCAGCCCATTGTGCCTATGGTGGCTCTTCTAAAGTGCTATTAAATTAGTCCATCATCTTGCTGTATTCCCTCCTGAGGTACTGAATTTTTTTTTTCCTTGAGCATTCATCCAACTTCCTTCTGAAAGTTATTATTGGATCTGTTTCTACCAGCTTTTCAGGCAGCGCCTTTCAGATCACAAAACAATCTTTTTTTAATAAAAGAACTTTTTGAATCTTCTCTAGTTCTCTTGTAGGTTATTTTCAGTCTGTCTCTTTTGGTCATTGCCCCTCATGCCAGTCGAAACTGTATCTCCTTATTTACTCTGATCAAAATCCCTCTTGATTTTAAGGACTCCTATCGAAAATCTGCTCTAAGGAGAACTAGCCCAGCTTCTGCAGTATATCCATAACTGGAGTGTCATTTCCCTTCGTCATAAATCTCCTCTTTCTTCCGTTCCAAGGCTTCGTGCTCATACCTAAGTTGACATGATTTCAGAAACTGTGGCACAAGTTTTGGGCAAATGTTTTCTCGTTAAGATGTTGCTCTGTTGGTCTAATGAATGTTAGATTAATTGGGGGAGGGCGATAGCCTAGTGGTACTATCACTGGACTGTTAATTCCAGAGACCCAGATAATATTCTAGGGACCCCGGTTCAAATCCTGCCTCAGCAGATGGTGGAATTTGAATTCAATAAAATGTCTGGAATTAATAATCTAATGATGACTGTGAATCCATTGTCGATTGTTGGAAAAACCCACCTGGTTCACTAATGTCCTTTTAGGGAAGGAAATTGCTATCCTCACCTGCTCTGGCCTACATGTGACTCCAGACCCACAGCAATGTGGTTGACTCTGAACTGCCCTCTGGGCAATTATGGATGGGAAATAAATGCTGCCTAGCCAGCAATTCCCACATCCTGTTCGTGAATAAAGGAATTTGGAGCAGTGGATCTGCGGGCAGTGGTGTCTTCTGTGTGCTAATTCATGGCAGCATTTGATTTCTACGCTGTAGATAAAATGATCAGTTGTAGGAGCAGAAGTAAGTCATTCAGCCCGTTGAGTCTGTTCCACCATTCAATGAGATTACGGATGATCGAATGATCGGTGACTCTACTTTCCTACTTTTTCCTAATAATCCCAGATTTTCTAACTGATTAAAAATGTGTATATCTCAGCCTTTAATATTTGTAATGACCCAGCCTGAACAGCCCTCTGCAGCAAAGAATTCACTGCGCTCTGAAAGAAGAATTTTCTTCTCATCTCAGTCAAATGGTGGTTTCCCTATTCTGAGATTATGCCCTCTGGTCCTCGACTGTCCCACAAGGGGAAATAACCTTTCCACATCTGCCCTGGCAAGTGCCCAAAGAATCTTGAAATGTTTCAGTAAGATCACCTGTCATTCTTCGATATTCCAATGAGTAGAGGCCTAACCTACTCAACCTCTCCTAAAAAGTCCTTCCATATGAGGAAAGCGCCTAGGTGAACTTTCTCTGCACTACCGCAATAATGTTAGTATATAACTTTCTAAGAAGACTCAAGATTCTGCAGAGATTGAGGGCTACCTCTGGAAATTCCAGAACTGAAGGGCAGTTGCCCAATTCATAGAGGGTGAGGAGCCCTCCGATTCGTGGGTAGTGAAATTACTGAGGCAGGTGAAGAGGGAGAGAAGGAACAATTTCATTTTTCACTAACGCTGCAGGTTTATTGAGTTTTGATCTCGTTTCCTCTGCAGATCTTGTGCAATATCAGAATCACAAGTATGTCCCAAATACACAAAGGAAATTAAGCATGGGTGTTGAGATTTTTATTTTATGTAGAAAATTGTCATTTTATATTACGTCTTCATCCCATGTTAGTTTGTCATGTAATAAGTGAAATAATTGCACAGAGGCTGGTATTCTATCGCCAAGTCACCCTTTAATTACTTGTGCACAGTACACTGGCTGTGGCCAGCCAGCTCGGAATTGATCCCCTGAACTGAGGAGATTCTAACTCTCCTGGTTATATTGGTCAGCCAAGGCTTTCCTGATTGGCCCAGGTTAGCCACCCCAATCAACAAGCTCCAGCTTGTTCCAATCACTACAAGAAGTTAATCATGTACTGAAAGTTCCTTTGCTGTGCTTTCAGCCACCTTTTGTAATTTTGCTGCATTTTTTAATTTTGAATTTCCTCCTCGGAACCATCTTTCAGCAGCAGTTCAGCTGTGTGAACGTTAATTTCTCTAGCGCTACTTCTCTAGTGATAGTATTTTATTTGTTTCCTCTCCTGCTCTTGCCCATTGAATGTTTAGTCATTTTGGAATGCTATCAGTGTCTTCTATTGCGAAGACTGATGTAAAGTATTTATTGAACCCCTCTGCTGTTTCCTGGTTCCCCATTATTATTTACCCAGCCTCGTTCTCAACGGGGCCTGCGTTCACTTTGGCTTCTCAGTTCCTTTTTGTATACTTAAAGAAGCTCTTGCACTCTGTCTTGATATTACTTGCGAATTTACCCTTAAAGTTTATTCCTCCTGCTTAATTTTTTTTATTTTTAAAACTTACAGTTCTCTGACTTGCCACTAATCGTTGCCACATTCTTTCAGTCTGATGCTATCCTGGTCACTGAGGCTCCACAGACTAAGCACGTTTTACTCACGGCTGATTTTGGCAGCAATAAATATTGACAGTTATCTTACGATTATTCGGTTGCTTTCATAAGGCAGCTGCCCCAGCCCACCCGGCACCTATCCAAAGTAAGTTGCCTTGGCCTGCTGTCTGGTCCATGGGGAGTTGGTCCAAGTCCAGAAGTCGCTTCGAAGCCCTCGGCTGTCTGAATTTGGCACCTGGAACAAACACACTCCACAGGTTCCCAAGTGCCTGAAGAGCACTTCCCTTTCATGGAGTTCCTGTAGAATCATTGGAATTTGCAGCAGAGCAGAAAATCTAATGAGAGGTGGGGAAAAATAGAATGATCACTATTTTCTGTTTCTCTGATGCCCAGATGCAGTTTGAGATAATTGAGTCAGGCAACCATGTGTTCAACACTGCAAGATCCATGCTGACGATCCCAGTGCAGTATTACTGTACTGCTGCAATGACAACTTCCTGATGAAATATTAAACCGAGAAAGCGAGGGCACAGATATAAGATAATTGACAAAAAAAACCATAATTTTACACAGTAGTTAGAGTTGGATATGCTGCCTCGGCATGTAGTGTAGGTTGCTTCAATCGAGGCTTTCAAGACAGAATGAGATATTTACCTGAAAAGGAAAAATGTGCAGGGTGACTGGACGAAGATGGTGGAATATTTGGGGGTGAATTAGTGAGCTGATACAGACACAGCTGGCTGAATGGCCTCCTGTGCTGGAACAGTTATGTGATTGAGTCATTGCCTATCCACATAGGTAGGCTAAACAATTCTGTTTTGAAAGGGCTTGCTATTATTCTGACTTTGGTGGGAGAAGTACACAAGAAACTAAGCCCATGATTTTACTTGCTGTATTTATTTGATCACCAACACATCAGTTTCTTGCTTTTTATTATTGTCATCTAGAATGATCAAACTTTTCACCATGTTTCTTCACTAACTCTTTTGAAAAAAACTTATGCTGTTAGTATGTGACCAAACTGATTATCAGCAAAGCATGACTTCAGTTTATAATTCCCTTAATCCCAAGCTCTCGATCCCATGCTGCCACATTCGTACACAGGCAGGGCAAGGTGACACAGTCCTATAGAGTAATTGAGTGGGGTGAAAAAAATTGGAAAAGCCTTGTTGATTGATGGTCCAAACTAAATAGGTAGCATGAGATTCTCATGGTTTGTTCTTTTTTTTAATTGATATGATCCCATTGCTGTCAGAGCAATAGAAGTTGGGTGGCAGGTCATTTAGCATTGGGTCTTGCTATTGAGCTAACATTTTGATTTTCAGAATTCGTGAGTTCAGAGATCTTAATTTCTGGAGCTTTCTCAGATGCTTAGGAAATATTTCACTGAAGAGAGAGAGAGGCAGATAGAAGAAAGGGCGGCAGACTGATGGGGAGTCGAGAAAGAGGGGACAGAGAAGTGGGCAGAGAGAGGGGGAAGTGGACAGAAGATTGGGATGAGAGAATGGGGGACAGGCGGAAGTGGGGAGAGAAACTGAGGCAAACGGAAGGGAGGGATAGACAGTGAGTGGGAGGGGCAGGGGAAGAGGGCAGAGAGAGAAAGGGGAGGGAAGATGGAAGGGGGAGAGAGGGGCAGACGGAAGACGGGAGGAGAGGTAGACAGAAGAGGGAGGAGGGGGTACTGACGGAGGGGGAGAGAGAGACAGGCAGGCGGAAGTCGGGGGGAGGAAGGGGCAAACAGAGTAGGGGAGAGAGGGGAAGACATAGGGAGAGAGGAGGGGTGGAAGAGAGAGTCACAAGCTTTCTTACAATTTTCTAGTATGTGGCAGAACAAACATGAAAAGTCCAGAGGCTGTTGCTAGGCCATCTTGAGCACTAGGCTCTGCTTAATATCATAATTCTTCGACAAACTTTTTCTTGTCCCTCTTTTTTGTTAATAAAAGCTTTCCTCCCAAAACCTCTGGCCTTTTGTAACTAACAGACAACACCCAGCCATTTTGGCTTTTTGATTTTTGTATTCCAACAATCCACCCGATAAACACTCTGCAATCGAGAAGTTGTGCAAACTTTCTCTCTTTTGCACTTACCATACATTTATTTAAATATATGTGCTTCCAACAATAGGCTGTCCACATATATTTATATCACCCTATTAGCATCACAACAGTAGCATATCCACTCTTGTCATAGAGTCATAGAGTAATTCAGCATGGAAGCAGGCCCTTCGGCCCAAACTGGTCTATGCTGACCATTGTGCCCACTCAGCTAGTTCTAACTGCACATTTGGTCCATATCCCTCTACACCCTTCTCATCCATGTACCTATCCAAATGGTTTTTAAATGTTGCTATTGTACCTGCCTCAACCAATTTCTCTGGCAGCCCATTCCATATATGCACTACTCTCTCAGTGAAAAAGTTGCCCCTCAGGTCCTTCTTAAATCTATCCCCTTTCACCTTAAACCTATGCCCTCTAGTTTTCAATTCCCCATCCCTGGGAAAAAGGCTATATGCATTAATCCTATCTATGCCTCTCATGATTTCATACACCTCAAGAAGGTCACCCCTCATTCTCCTACGTCCCAAGGAATAAAGTCCTATACAGGACAACCTCTCCCTGTAACTCGGGCCTATTAGTACTGCCAACATCCTCGTAAATCTTCCTTGCACACTTTCCAGTTTAACCATGTCTTTCCTTTAACAGGGTGACTAAAACTGTACACAATACTCCAAGTGTGGCCTCACCAATGACTTGTACAACTGTAATATAACATTCCAACTCCTATGCTCAAAGCCTCGACTGATGAAGGCCAGCATGCTAAACGCCTTCTTCACCACCCTGTCCACTTGTGACGCTGCTTTCAACGAACTATGTACTTGTACTCCTAGGTCCCTCTGTTCCACGAACATGTATTTTAGTGTTGGTTACTTCGCTGTTGTAAATTGATTGCTCATTTTCTCTCAAACAGTAGTCACAGTATTTCAAAAAATGAGGATTCAGTTGGCTGAAAAATGCTGTGGTACTTTTTATTCTCATGCAGTCACTGTATAAGTCATTATATAAATGGATATTTAAAGTTGCTACAATCTCTATCACAATAGCTTTATGGTAAACCATTCCATGTTGAAGTGTGTGGAATGTATCTCTGATAGCATCACTTTTTGTGGTCATGGTGATCTTTAGTCTGTGCCTGAGGATTTGACTTATTTTGGTTGAAGGAACATTTGATGAGCAAACCTTTAGTCATGGTAGGAAAGCCATGAGTAATACATTCTTCTCTTGTCATAGCCTCCATATCAAATCTTGCTGGTGTTCAAATATATCCTTACAATTCCAAATCAATTAAATTCACAAATAAAAATATCTCGGACCTAAGAAACAGCAGTGAGACTGGAGTTTCTAATCAAAATCTTCTGATATTATTTCCATCTCCAGCCTCCTGCTTTTTGAATATTCATGAATCCTCAAATTGCAGCATAATCATGAGGTTAAACACATTCATGAAAGTGGAACTGCTGGGGTGGAACAGGAAGACAGAGTGAGTCGCCAAGGATCCAAGTTTCGTCATCTTGGTCACGGGTCAGTGTGTCGCTCCTGGGGGTCAGCTTGTTGTCCTTTCTTAGCCACGAGCCATGGAATGTATCTGTCACGGAGATTTGAATCGAGGAGCTTTAGTCTGTGGGGAGTGTTCAGAGGCTGATGCTCTTTGGAGGCGTGTTGGGGTTTCAGACAAGGATAGCTCGGGTTGCCAGACTGTTGTTCCTGACTAATTGATTCCAGATCCGTGACCAGGAGGCAGACTAGCAGCAAAACCTGTTACCACACGGGGAAGGAATGCAGTCCACTCAACTGATGTCAGTGACCATAGTATACGGGGGCTAGCAAGGTAACCTACTGATGGAAATGGAGAACTTAGGCCTGTAG
Source organism: Rhincodon typus (assembly GCF_021869965.1). Taxonomy (NCBI): domain Eukaryota; kingdom Metazoa; phylum Chordata; class Chondrichthyes; order Orectolobiformes; family Rhincodontidae; genus Rhincodon; species Rhincodon typus. The sequence continues at coordinate 2,470,455 of NC_063333.1, forward strand.
GGCAAAGGTCACGCTTATCGGATTTGGCCTAAGAAAAATATTAATCCGCAATATTCAGAAAAAGAAGAAGGGTCCAGACCCAAAACGTCAGCTTTTCTGCTCCTCTGATGCTGCTTGGCCTGCTGTGTTCATCCAGCTCTACACCTTGTTGTCTCAGATTCTCCAACATCGGCAGTTCCTACTATCTCTGAATCCACTTTAGCTGAAGTGATGGGATTCATTCCATTCTCTCCATCTCTCTCTCGTTGTCTGTCTCACTGGCTCTCATGCTCTCTAGCTCTCACATGCTCTCGTGCTCAGGAAGTCATGCCTGACAAATCTTTTAGAGTTTTTTGAAGATGTAACCAAGAGGATGGGTGAGGGTAGGGCAGTGGATGTTGTCTATACGGATTTTAGTAAGGCATTTGACAAGGTACCACATGGCAAGCTAGTCATGACGGTTAGATCATATAGGATCCAGGAGAGCTAGTTAATTGGATTCAAAATTGGTTCAATGGTAGGAAGCAGAGGGTAATGTTTGAAGGTTGTTTCTCAGACTGGAGGCCTGTGACTAGCGGTGTGCCACAGGATTCGGTGCTGGGACCTTTGTTATTAGTTACTTACATATGTGATCTGGATGTGAATGTGCAAGGAATGATTAAAAAGATTATCAAAAATTACAGAGGGATCTTCATCAGATCAGGAAGTAGGCTGAGGTTTGGCAAATCCAGTTCAATGCAAAGAAATGTTGCATTTTAGAAAGTCAAACCAAGGTGGGACTTGTACAGTAAATGGTAAGACCCTGAGGAGTGTCGTTGAACAGAGAGACCTAGGAGTACAAGTACATAGTTTGTTGAAAGTGGTGTCACAGGTGGACAGGGTGGTGAAGAAGGCATTTAGCATGCTGGCCTTCAATTGAGGCATTGAGTGTAGGAGTAGGGACGTTGTGTTACATTTGTATAAGTCATTGGTGAGGCCACACTTGGAGTATTGTGTACAGTTTTAGTCACCCTGTTGTAACAAAGACATAGTTAAACTGGAAAGTGTGCAAAGAAGATTTACGAGGATGTTGCCAGGGTTAGTAGGCCTGAGTTATAGGGAGGGGTTGTCCAGGATAGGAGTTTATTCCTTGGGACGTAGAAGAATGAGGGGTGACCTTATTGAGGTGTATGAAATCATGAGAGCATATATAGGATTAATGCATATATAGGATTAATGCATATAGTCTTTTTCCCAGGGATGGCGAACTGAAAACTAGAGGGCATAGGTTTAACGTGAAAGGGGATAGATTTAAGAAGGACCTGAGGGGCAACTTTTTCACAGAGAGTAGTGCATATATGGAATGGGCTGCCAGAGAAAGTGGTTGAGGCAGATACAATATCAACATTTTTTTAAAAAATCCATTTGGATAGGCACATGGATGAGAAGGGTGTAGAGGGATATGGACCAAATATGAAGTTAGAACTAGCTGAGTGGGCACGATGGTCAGCATAGACCAGTTTGGACCGAAGGGCCTGTTTCCATGCTATATTACTGTATGACCCTGTGACTCACTCTCCCTTCTCTCGCTCCCCTCTCTCTCTCTCTTTCTCTCTCTCTCTTGCTCCCTTCCATCTCTCTCTCTCGCTCCCGCTCCCTTCCCTTCTCTCTCTCTCTCTCTCTCTCTCTCTCTCTCTCGCTCCCGCTCCCGCTCCCTTCCCTTCACTCTCGCTCCCTTCCCTTCTCTCGCTCTCTCTCTCGCTCCCTTCCCT
>NC_063333.1:2472194-2472398 GCF_021869965.1 Rhincodon typus
TCCCTTCTCTCGCTCTCTCTCTCGCTCCCTTCCCTTCTCTCGCTCTCGCTCTCGCTCCCGCTCCCTTCCCTTCTCTCTCTCTCTCGCTCCTGCTCTCTTCCCTTCTCTCTCGCTCCCGCTCTCTTCCCTTCTCTCTCGCTCCCGCTCCCTTCCCATCTCTCTCTCTCTTGCTCCCACTCCCTTCCATCTCTCTCTCTCGCTCCC
>NC_063333.1:2472408-2502511 GCF_021869965.1 Rhincodon typus
TCTCTCTCTCTTGCTCCCACTCCCTTCCATCTCTCTCTCTCGCTCCCTTCCCAGCTCTCTCTCTCGCTCCCGCTCCCATCCCTTCTCTCTCTCTTGCTCCCGCTCCCTTCCATCTCTCTCTCTCTCGCTCCCGCTCCCTTCCATCTCTCTCTCGCCCTCTCCCCTTTCCAATTGACTGACTTCAGTAAAGCTTGGTACGTGTTATGGTACTTGTCTGCTATTTTCCTGACTGAAGATATGCCAATAGTTGGCTTTCCTTCTCAATGTTAGGTTTGATGAACAGTGACTGAATGTAACATTTATTCAACCCCCTTCACCATTGTCGCACAGTGCCACTAGTGTGTACCATCTACAAGATGTGCTATTGTAACTCACCAAGACTCCATTTGAGCTCACCTTCCAAATCCATGAACACTTCCATCTCGAGGACAAGGGGAGCAGATGTATGTAAACACCATCACCGGCAAGTTCCCCTCCAAACTATTCAGCAGCCTGAATTGGAACTGTATTGCTGTTCCTTGACTGTCACTGGATCAAAATCCTGGAATTGCCCCCCTCACAACACTATGGATTGTAACTTGCTTTTATTCGTGGAATGTGGGCTTCACTGACTAGGCCAGCACTTACTGATTTTTTTTTAAAATACACTTGTGGATATGGGTATCTCTGGCTTGTCAGCATTTGTTGCCTGCCCCAAGTTGCGCTTGAGTGTTCCGTGAATTAACTTAAAAATGTTATACAGTCTTTCTCCTCCTACCTGATCACTCCCAAAATGCCTAGAATTTAAAACTGTTTCACAGTAGGCCTTCATTGCGGCGTGTCCTATGTTAACTGCATCTCAGAGTGATGGGTTTGAGGTTCAGAGGGAAAACTCGAGGGAGAATGGGGATCTAGTGGCAAGTTGTATATATTTAGCTGCAGCAGCTTCTGTTGCAACTTGGGAGCAGTTCACCTGTCAGACAGCTGATGTCTGGTGATATAGAGAGAAACATCTAATACAGAAAGCCAAATCTTGAAAGAACAACTACAAATGTTTTTGTGAGGAGAGAATATTATGAGCATCGCAAGCCGGAATGCAAATTGGCAATGCATCTGTAACTTCTCTTAAACTCTTGTTCAGCTGTCCTTTTGTATCTGGTCTAGCTGTTGCTGGCACACGTTGCCTTTAAAGTTACGGTATGCAAAGCTTTTTTTTTAGGAAAGTGACCATCTCCCAAGGCAAATTTGTGCGCACACTTCTGCCACCATGGTGCAGTTTACAAATAATCCTCCAGAAAAATGTCAGGGTTCCTTGTGTAACAATGATCATTTCCAAATAATCACAGTAATCAGCGATTTCACCTTACATTCATCAAGATCATTTAAGCCCACAGTTATTGCAAGTGCCAGGTATCTCACTGTGCCGTAAGTGAACCGCATCTTGATCTTATTCATGAGGGATATTATGAAGAGACTTCCATCATATCTTTCACTAGTTGAAACAGCAGTCAGCACCTCTTACTTTTGTTGGCTTCTCGCTTGGTCATCACTTGTCTATCAATGTTCTTCAGCTTGCTGCTTCGTCTAGATATAAATACAACTCCCACATTTTCATTGCTCATGTCAAACACTCTTCCCTTCAATAAATCTTAACTCTCAATTGAAAAAGGTAAAATCTGTTCCAAAACTAGGATATCTAAAATAGAGGCTTATTAGAATGGGAGGGTCAGTGTTCATTTAAATACAATGAACAGCTTGAGTTTGGCAGAAGGGATAGGGAGAGGAAATTATAAAATTAGTAGCATTGTTTGAAAAGTGTGTGAGGGTAGAAGGACTTGAGGGTGCCGGGGGAGGTTGATGTAAACTGATCTTTGAAGGTGACAGGAAGAATTGAAAGTGTGCTGAACCTTGCAAGAGCCCTGTATTTGTTTTGGTAGAACCTTTGATCAGAAGATGAACTCTATTTATGTAATTTTTTTCATTCTGGAGGCTAGGTGCTAGCATGGACTGGGGTGAAAGCATTGTAATTCTGAACTTTTTATTCCTTTATTTTTCTACTTTATTCCTATGATTTTGTATTTTTCTGATTTATTCCTAAGAATCTGTACCTAGATACCTTTGTACCTAAGGTGGTGCCATAAGCAGTGATTTGTAAACTTCTTACTGTACTTCTATGAGTATATGTGACAATGAAGATAGTTCTAGTTCTATAAAGTGCCCAATGCGATGTTAGCTCCCAATGAGAATACCGTGACCTCTCTTGGTCAGTATAGGAAGGAATGCGGGTCCTTGAGAGAGTGCAAAAGAGATTGACCAGAGTGGTTCCTGGGAGAAGGGATTTTAGTTACGAGATTAGGTTGGAGAAACTGATGTCATTCTACTTGAAGCAAGAGAGATTGAGGAGAGATTGAGGTGGAAAGCTCCTCCTTTTAGCTGATGACACAAAGATTAATGTATAGTGATTTAATGCTTTGGCCAAGAGATGCAAGTGGAATGTGAGGAAGAACTTCTTTTGACAGCGAGTGGTAATGACCTGGAACTTGCTCCCTATGAGTGTGGAGGAAGTGGAAATGATCAATGAGGTCAAATAAAAATTACCTGAGGACTTGTAGGAAGTTAACCCTGCAGTGTTACAGGATTCGAATGAGAATGAAGGGACCCAGCATAGGCTCAATGTACAGAATAGTCTCTGCCTTTTCCATAATATACAATAAATGTAAATTTTCTAAGAAGACTCAATCCTAGTAACATTGAAAGAATTCTTCACATACTGGCAGTATTGAAGAGATTGGGGGCTACCTCTGGAAATTCACATTTCATAGACGATGAGAAGCCCGCTGATTCACGCACAGTGAAATCACTGAGGCAGGTGAAGAGGAGAGAAGGTACAATATCATTTTTCACAAACACTGCAGATTTGTTGAGATTTGAACTTGTGACCTCTTGGGGTCTTGGGCAATGCCAGAATCATAATTACATCCCAAATATACACAGGACAAGACCGAGTGTTGAGATTTTTATTTTATATACAAAATTGCTATTTTATATTACATACTTATTACATGACAAACCGACATGGGATGAAAAAGTTAATCATGTACTGAAAGTTTCTTTGCAGTGCTTGAAGCCACTTTTTGTAGTTTTGTCGCATTTTGATTTTGTATTTCCTCCTTGGTACCAGCTATCGGTTCAGCTGTGTTGGCAGTGCGGCTGCGTGCTGGCATCTTTCTTTGCAAAGGAGCAAGTTGGGAACTCTAGCCCATCTCTGGAGTCTTTGCTTGGCCTCCGCTAATTTTCTTTAAAACTCTGAGTACAGGAACGCCCAAGTGTCAAGGTATTGCATTCATCTTTTGCACTGCTGCAGATTTTTGTAATTGTCCTCAACATGCTCCTTATTTATTTTCTTTCCCTTCCAGTGGCTGCAATCTTGAGTACTGCTCCTCCTAGTCTGCCACTAGCTTGCAAAGTCCGTGGGTCACATCATTGTTAATGTTGGTTAACTTCGAATCGTGCTCTTTCTGTCTCGGTCTTTGTTCTGCAGGAAGAAAAGAAATCTGATTTAAACAAAAGTGCTGGAGAAACTCAGCATGTCTGGCAACAATTGTGGAGAAGGAAACAGTTAATATTTTCAATCCAGTATGACTCTTCAGATCTCATGGATTTAAACTTGTCATCATTTAGGTGTGAGTGTGACTCCTGGATTTTTCGCATTGTTTGCCCTGCTTTATTAAACAACTGGGTTGACAAAAAAAACTTTGAGTCACTTGAGCTCTAATCTTCCCCCTTGTTTTTGAAGCACCTCATTAAAGCCTCCCCTTTATGTGGCTGGCATCTGTCTAACTTCAAGTTGCATTGGCTACACCTAGAAATATAAAATACGAGTAGGCAATTCAGCCCTTTGAACCTGCTCTGCCATCCAGTATGATCATGCCTGATCATCCAACTCTACTCTGTTCCCACCTTCTCGTGCCTTTTGACCCCATTCGACCGTCTCAAAGCTTGGTTGGCAGTGTCACTTGTACATTTGCTCTTTTTACATGTGAAGGCGATAGGATCTGTTTCTGTAATTAAAGAGACCACTGCTGAACTCTTCATTGTCTGTGTGTGCATGCATGTGTGGAGGGAACACAGATCTTTCCAAAACTAGTCTTAGCATGATGCCCTGTGATTATTTGTCCCTGCTGGGATTTTAAATCTTCTAACCTGCCTCAAGCCCTGTTGTAGTAATCCTGTCTCCACTCCAGCAATGTTTACACTGTCAGGTTTTTGTAGTGTCTGTGGATCAAAGTGCAGTGGCTGCCATCATGCCGCTGAATTTAAGCAATGCCTGGAGTCGAGGCACTAGCTTCACTGCATACTGATTTCTGTTACTGCTGCACTCTCTCATTTCACCGCCTCCCCTGGCCCAGAAAAACCCACTTGCTCTTCAATTTGGTTTTTAATGTTTTTCAAATTCTCCCCACCGCCTGCGCTGTGATTGAGAGGTTTGACAGCTCAGGAAGCTGAGGCTGGAAAAACCACACAGTGAAAAGTCCTATCGCACCTCTTCAGCTTTCAGACATATGTGATGCGTTAGTTTGATTTGTAGCTGCCCAGAAGAATGGAGCTGGAAACTTTTATTTCGCTTCTGCTGGGACTCGGGCGAATTTCATTCAAAAACAAGAGCCTCTCTTTTCATTCCTCACCCTAGCCTGACTGAAGTGTTACTCTGTTGTGCTAAGACTGAAACTGCCAGTTGACTGACTGGTTCCCAGTTCTGTCTCTGATCTGACTGAGCTTGATCATTTTCCCCTCCACTAAACACCAGTTCCGTGCTGGTTAATGGATGCACTGTTGGCTCTCTCCATGCTGACTTTCTGACCCTGGGCCTGCTGTACACACCTGTGTTTAATGGAAGCTGAGATTCATAGAATTTATAGAATCCCTAAAGTGTGGAAACAAGCCCTTCGGTCCAATAAGTCCACACTGATCCTCAGAACGTCCCACCCAGACCCATCCCCCTATAACAAACCTAATCTACATATCCCTGAACACTATGGGCAATTTAGCATAGCCAACCTACCTAGCCTACACATCTTTGGACTTGTGCTTTCTGACAGGGAGGGTAAGTCAAGTCATCTCAGGGACTGCACCCCCTCTCACTTTTGAGATTTTTAATAAACAAAGAAATTTTTAATACACAGATGGCAGAGATTTTATTTTGTTTGTTGTTAGTATCTGAGCATTAGTGGGTAGGCCAGCATTTGTTACCCACCCCCTACCTGCCATCAAAGGTAGTGAGGTGTCTTTTTGAACCGCTGGAGTGCATGGGATGCAAGAAGGGAGTTCAGTGGTTTTGACCCCAGCGATCCATCTCATGTTAGTAGGTGTATGTACGCCACATGGACTGCAGTGGATCGGTCACCACTTAACCAGCGCTTTCTCAAAGGGCATGGACAATAACTGCTGGCCCAGCCAGCAGCACTTACATCCTGTGAAATAACTTAAAAGTGTTGAAAAGACTTTTCAGCAGACTCTAATTTAAAACCCAATTGTGTGGCACCCACACGGCACTTAAGTGTAGCTTCTAAGACTGACACTGCCCTTTTTTTATAGGCCTCTTCAGCTTCACTGTTTTTCAAAGCAATGTGGTGGGGAGCTCCTAGTGGTGATATAAGCACCTCTGCATCAGGAGCAGTTTTTTTTCTTCTGTCTCAATGCACCATAACTGCACAGAATGGCTTTGTTACTCTGCTTGCAAATAACACTTCAGTAACATAATCCATAGTAATGAGAGTAGGAACTTAATGTGTCATAGATAATTGTTTATTGCACCCTAATAGCTGGGCAGTGGATTACTTTGGAAGTGTAGTGGGTTCCATTTAAATGTGACAACCACATTTAATTTCTATTTTCCCAGAATCAGCAGTGTTCCTAATGACTCATGCATTTATTTATGGACGTGTTAGTTGAAGAGACACATGCTGTCCGATGCACCAAAAGAGTCCTCAAGAAGTTGAATTTTTGACATGTATCCCCTCAGAGATGGGGCTTCAGTATAATGACTTGGTGCAGCACTGGAATGTCGGCCTGAATTATACTCCAGTTTGGGAACTGAAACCAAATATTTTGATACTCGGGAAGCATGTTCCCAAATGAGGTAAACCAGTGGGGGAGTATAGTGGTCACTCATCATAAATATCAGTTAGTTCATGTATATGTCTTTTCACTCATGCCCAGAGGTTTACAGTAGATATTTTGCTGAGCAAGTTATGAAATTGATTTAACAAATTTGGTCAGTTATGATCTGATACTAGACTGTGGAAAGTTGCAGAGCTATCTTTGGAAAACCTAACTGGTTCATCAACATCTGCCACCTATGACCTATATTAGTCTCACAGTACAGTCTTAATTCTTAAAAACTTCAAAGCAACTGTTCACTGGAGTATAGGAGGTTGAGGGATGACCTTATTGAGATCGTAAAATCATGAGGGGCATAGAGGTGAATAGCAAGGGTCTTTTCTCTAGGATTGGGAGTTCAAAACTAGGGGCATATTTTTAAGCGAGAGGAGAAAGATTCAAAAAGAACATGGGGCAACTTTTTTTACACGGTAGTTCATGTCTGGAATGAACCGCCAGAGAAAGTGGTGGATGCAGATACAGTTAGTGTTTAAAAGACATTTGAATAAGTACCTGATTAGGAAAGGTTTGGAGGGATATGGGCCAAGTGCAGGCAGGTGGGGCTAGTTTGGTTTGGGAACGTTTTTGGCATGGTTGGATTGAAGGGTCTGTTTCCATGCTATATGACTTTATAATTGGGACCACTCTAACTACTGCCAAACCAGCATCCACCATATTCCAATCATAAATATTTTTGTATGTCAGTATTGGATACTTTATTAGGGAAAAGATCCACACTTTCCCAAAGTTTTTCATCTTGCACTGTTTGAGACAAATGCATGAATGTCAAATTTTAAATGATCAGTAGTATTTATGCTACTTTTATTAAAATAAGAGAGACACAGGATCCTGCTGCAAAGCAAAGGGAATAGGTTCAAGCATTGTGTGGTTCAAGCATTGTGTGTTTTTGAGTGACCTTGCTAGCTTTCTCCATGGCAATATCTTGGCCAGTCAGATTTGACTTGCCAACCAATTAGTATCATCTTCTCCCATAATATAAATTGTTGCAATCATTTGAAATTTGACATTTTTGCATTGTCCCAATTGATGAGTCCAAGATAAAAAGCTTCTGCAATGTGCTCTCTTTTCAGCAAGAGTTCAGTTCTACAGTTCTTCAGTTCAGATCACTGCTCCAGAGGGACTTACCTCGAAACTGAGCGTACTGTTGCTGTGGAGGTGGGAAAGGGGTGTTAAAGGGAATTACCTGAGCTACGTTACTGAATGACACAGTGAACATAATCTACTCCTCAGTTTCCTACCAAGGAACTTCACTGCAGAATAACGCCTTGAATCCATCTCTCATCACTGACAGCCTGCCTTGTAACCGTACTTTAAACTTTTATTCCAAGTTTCTAAAAAAACAAAATTCTGCCATAATTTTCCTGTCTGTTTTACTTGACCGTATGCCAGAGTTAACTTGCGGCTAAGTAAAGCGTTGGTGCTTCTGAACTGGCCCTACCTACCTTTGTTTCTGTTGTGTCTGAATTTTAAAGAGGTCTGTAACAATTCAGGGGCAGCAGGAGGGATGCAGTGTTAGGGTGGCTGTGCTAAATTCACTTACTTGTTCACAGATAGAGATAGTCTCTCTGTAATTTCTTGCTAAAGTATTATTTTAATTGTGTCAAGTTTTTGCTCCTGTTACTTAGGATGGGGTTGATGCTGCTGGTAGTGTTTCTGTAGTGGCATAGGGGACATGGCATGTATAGGAGAAATTACTTGAGTGTCGTAGCAGGTGGTGGGTGAAAGGAGGCCGTAGAGGGAACTTTTCAGCTCAACCCAGATGCAGGGTAAACAATTTTAAGAAGACTTCTCTTGCATCTCAATTTTTATTTGAGAATACTGACATTGCTGAATATGTCAAATAAAATAAAAATACTACTGGATGTCTGAAATCTGAAATAAGCACAGAGATACTAGATAAACTCAGCAGGTCTGGCAATATCTGTAGAAGGAGAAGCAGAGTTAACATTTTGAGTCTGGTATGACTTCTTCAGAACCAGAAGAGTCGTATTGGACTCAGTGTTAACTCTGTTTTGTTCTCCACAGACGCTACCAGGCCTGCTGAGCTTCTCCAGCACTCTGTTTGTGTGTGTTAAGTATGTGCTTAGTTTGTGTGTTTGTCTGAAATATATATGAGCTTTTGGTTGTACATGGCACTTCACTGTCATTTATTAACTTGTTTCTGTCTGCACTATGAGCAGAGAAATTAAGTAATGATTCACATTGCTGACCCTTCATCAAAATGAAGGATCATTGAGCTGAAACATAATTTCTAGTTTCCCTCTCCAAGGAGGCTGCCTGACCTGCTAAGCATTTCCAGTATTCTGTTTTCAGTCAGCACCAAGCTGGCGTCAGTCAAGGATCACTTACTGACCCAGCCTGACTAAAGATGGTTGGTTTACCAGAATGATTCCTGGAATGACAGGACTGACATATGAAGAGAAACTCAATCGGTTAGGATTATATTCACTCCATTTTAAAAGAATGAGGGGGAAATTTCATAGAAACCTATAAAATTCAAGCAGGACTAGACCGGGTAAATGCAGGAAGGGTTTTCCTGATGATCAGGGGGTCCAGAACCAGGGGTCACAGTTTATGGAAAGGGAGAAGTACATTTAGGACTGGGATGAGAAATTTCTTCACTCAGAAAGTGGTAAGGCTGTGGAATTCTCTGCCTCAAAAAGCAATTGAGGTTAAAACATTGAACGTTTTCAAGAAGGAGCTAGATAGAAGTCCTGGGGCTACAGTGACCAAAAAGTATGGGGAGGAATCCCGAACAGGTACAGAGTTGGATGCTCAACCCTGATCATATTGAAAAGTAGAGCAGACATGAAAGGCCAAATGGCCTTCTCCTGCTGCAGTTTTCTATGCTTCATTTCAGGAAGGATCTTGGTGAACCAACTGGATTGTTACTAATGTCCACTGTTACTAGAACCAGCTTTGCATTTTTAGAAGAGAATTCAAATTCTCCAACTGCCATTGTGAGCTTTGAATTTGTATCCACTTGATTAATAGGCCAGTAACAACCATTACACCTCCTTCCGATGAGGTGAACGTGGCAAATGTTGAGAGAGATGGTAGAAGGAAACCCATTCAAACCACTAGGAGCACCCAATGTGTCATGCAGCGAGTTGTATTTTTCATGTTACCATGTCTCACCTAAAACAGTTCCCCTCTGAATGCTCATCACTCTGTGTAGCTGCTCCCAGTAATAGCTAGAGCAGGGGCTCAAATGTGAGCAATGTTTTGGATATTCTCTTTACCTGGCTTATCACCACTGTAAGTTTCAAACTTGAATGTAAAACTGAAACAGGTCAGCCTGACAGGTTTAAGGTTTCTGTGGAAAAGCAATGTCTGAGGATCTATTGCAGGCCTTTTGAGGGGTCTCAGGTAAAGGGGAAATTCCTGTTTCTGCAGGCAGTCCTGCGTTATTATAGTCTATGAATGATATGTAGACAGCTCATCAGAAGGAAGGGAGTTAGTTTAATGTGTCAGTTGTGATTTCCAGTTTGAAATGTGCTACTGTATTTCTGCTGAATGGGGCAGGGTGGGGCTCAGGTGGGGTGGGATCATGCAGCAGAGTATTATGTTTTTAACAAGCTGGTATATCCTTTGCCTGAGTCCAGCTATTTTCTGCTTCTCTTCGGGTTAGTAAACAATGTCCTAGCAAGCATATTACGAAAAGCAGCTGATCTCGCAGTTAATCACATCACCTCATGAACCTTGTGAGATGGAAGTTTGCGATGTTTATTGCTTGAAGCTGGAGGTGGCATTAATCAAGGCGTCTTATTCAATTTTCAAACGGTTGGGCACTTGGACTTTTTTGGAAGTGTGTTTCTGGACTTTCTTTGCATTATTCAATGATGCAGCTCAGAGGTGTGGATGGGGGGACAAGGGGAGGATGTGGCTGAAGGTGGCGAAGACCTAGTGTTTGGCCTTTGCCAGGTCAATTGATAATCATACAGTACAGAAGAGGCCTTTCAGCCCATCAAGTCTGCACTGACAAAACTACTCTAAATCTACACTAATCCCACTTTCCAGCACTTGGCCCATAGCCTTGAGTGTTATGACATGTTATTCAAGGCTTTTTGAAAGCTGTCAGGTTTCCCACTCGACTTCCCTTCCGGGCAGTGCATTGCAGATTCTCACCACTCTCTGGGTGAAATGTTTTTCTTCAAATCCCTCTTAACCTCCTGCCTTAACCTTTACAAATATGCTGCTCTTACTTTTTCTTTATTCGTTGTGGGATGAGCATTAGCATTTATTGCCTAGAGGGCAGTTCAGAGTCAACCACATTGCTATGGGTCTGGAGTCACACGTAGGCCAGACTAGGTAAGGATGGCAGTTTCCTTCCCTAAAGGAACCAGATAGGCTTTTCCGACAATGGATTCACGATCGTCATTAGATTCTTAATTCCAGATATTTTTATTGAAGTCCAATTCCACCATCTGCTGTGGCGGGATTTGAACCCGTGTCTCCAGAACGTTATCTGGGTCTCTGGATTAACAGTTCAGCGATTATACCACTAGGCTGTCGTCTCCCCTTTGTTGACCCTTCAACTAAGAGAACAGCTGCTTCCTGTCCATGCCCCTCATAACCTTATACACCTCAATCAGCCTTTCAGCCTTCTCTGCTCTAAAGAAAACCACACAAGCTTATCCAGCCTCTCTTCAGAACTGAACATCCTCGTAGATCAACTCTGCACTCCCTCCAGTGCAATCACATCTTTTCTATAGTACAGTGACTAAATAATGCTAAATGAAAATAGAAAGAACTGTGGATGCAGTAAATCAGAGACAAAGATAGAAATTTGAGCTTTTCCAGCAATTTCTATCTTTGACTAAATAAAGCTATCTTGCAACAAAACAAAATGTACAATGGATTACTGAGAATTATACTCCATAGAGTGTCATGTAATGACTGTATTGAGTTGGCCATTATTTTGCTACAAAAAGATGATTTGAAGCTTCAGGACTGTCTAGAAATTTACACCCGTTACCAACCTCATTCAGCCAGCTGTACCTATGCTGACTGTCTGAAAGAAGAACACTTTTTTTTCTTCCCTGCCCCTCTTAAATTATTTTTTGAATATTTATCATCTTTCTATGAAATCTCCTCTTGCCTTTCTCTGCTCGGGTGGAATTTTTCCTGATTTTGAGTTATTTTGATGAGGGAGCAGAGCTGATGGTATTGTGGTTTATGAGATGTGCGTGAAGTTCTAAAAGACCTTTTTGTTTCAAAAGTGTCGCATAATAAACTTGGCAGCTGTGACAAAGTTGAAGCCTTTGGAATAAAAAGAACAGTGGCAGCGTAGATATGAAATTCCCTGAGTAACAAGAAATAGGGGGTAATGGTGAACAGTTTTTGGAGTGGAGGAAGGTGAGTAGTTGGATTCCTCCAGGGTTTGTGTTAGCTTTGTGTTTTTCTTTGGTGTGTATGACAATCTGAAAACTTACAGATGCCACAAAATGTTTGAAGTATTTTGAGGAGGGGAGACAATTTAAAATAAATGGTACAATATTAAGGGTGCAGGAGCAGAGGTGCTTAGGGAGAATATCTCTGGATAAGTAATTGGAGGTGACAGGCTGGTTGAGAAATCAGTTAATATGGGATATGAGATCCTGGGCCTTACAAAAAGGGGTGTAGAGTACAAACTCAAGGGAAGAAGTTGTGAAGCTTCTAAAACAAAACACTGGTTGGTTTTTAACTGAAGTTTCATTTCCAATTCTGGGCACCACACTTTTGGAAAGATGTGAAGTCTTTAGAGGAAATGCAGACAAAAGTTTCAGGATGGTTCCAGGGTTAGGGTATTTAGCTAGGTGGAATAAAAAATTTGGGGTACTTTTTAGAAAAGAAGGTTGAGAGAAGATTTGATCAAGCTGCTCAAAATCCTGACTGGTTGTTGCAAATTAGCTAGAGGACCTGTTCCAATTGGGTGAAGGTTGAGAACCAGAAGACCGGGATTTAAAGTAGTTTGCAAAAGTTGATTGCACAAAACCTCTTCTTTACTCGACGAATAGTTTGCATCTGAATGCATTACCTAGGAGAGATGATAACGGCATGTCTTTCCGAAGGGAATTGAATAATTATCCTAACAGCAAATAATTACGGGGCTACTCTCAAAATAAGGAGGGGGCTCAATGAGTCCCTCTCTTTCAGAGACAAGACACTGACCTTGAGGGGCCTACTGGTATCATCCTGTTCTCTGGCCACTCTATGATTCAGAGGTGTGGTGATGCTTTATAAACTACAATATTCTTTTGTGCTTCTTGCACAAATCTAACTTCCACTGGCTTGAATGGCAAGAGGCTGAGAATCTGCTACAGAAACTAGTGAAATTCTACCTTGTCAGCTGCTGCAAACTTCATTTTTAAGATCTTCATTGGATGTGGACATCCCTGGCTGGACCAGCAATTATTGACCACCCCTAGCTGCTACGGAGAAGATGACAGTGTGCTGCTTCCTTGAACGACTGCAGTCCATTTGGTGTAGGTTGACCCACAATACCATTGGGAAGGGAGTTCCAGGATTTTGACCCAATGACACTGTAAGACTGGTAATATATTTCTAAGTCAGGATGGTGAGAGGCTTGGAGGGTAATTTGCAAGGGGTGGTGTTCCCGTGTATCTGCTGCACTTTGTATGAAAGTGGTCGTGGGTTTGGAAGTTGCTGTCTAAAGAGCCTTGGTGAATTTCTGTAGTATATCTTGTAGATAATACACATTCCTGTGACTGAGTGTTTGACCGAGTCCATCACAATGTTTGTGGATGTGATGTCTACAAAGCAGGCCACTTTGTCCTGGATGGTGTCAAGTTTTATAAGTGTGGGTGGAGCTGCACCCATCCAGGCAAGTGGAGAGTATTCCATCACACTCGTTGTGCCTAGTAGATGGCTGATAGCCCTTGAAGTTGCAGGAGATGAGTTACTCTCTGCCGTAACTGGGTAACTAACTTTTGTTGTTGTCACCAATCATCCTGTTTAGTAAGACAGAGATCGATATCTCTAGATGGATACATGGGATAGAGCTTCCGGTCAAACCCGTCTGGTGTTGGAGAGATTTGGTTATTGGCAGACTTCAAGATAGTATGTAACAAAAGTTACAGTTCAACAATTTTGGAACACAGGATGTCACTGAAAAGCAGAGCTGCTTAATTTTGACCCTTGAGTTTTGCCCACTTTGCCTGCAAGTGTATCTAAGGGTATATTTAGCTGTTGCACTTTAATCAAGCTGGAGAAGTTTTGGGGGTTTTCTGCTGCTTTGGGGAATGTGCATGAGTAGATGACTGAAATATACCATGGATTGAAAATCAAACCTTGCATTGTGGTATTTTAATCAACCTGTTTGGATATGTTATGACATACATCTAGGACAGGCAGGACTTGAGCTAGGGCTCAGATGCTGCCATTGCACCACAAGAGCCCTTAAAAATTGCATTGTAGGCGTTCTTAGACACTGGATGCCTCCAAGCACTGAAGCCGATGAAGTACTTCTGAAGTATAGTCATTGTAATGTAGAAAACGTGGCAGCCAGTTTAGTAAGTGTTATGTTATTTGATAAATTGGTATTGGCTGGATAACCCATTGCTGTTATGTTTATTTGAGGGTTAAATATTGGCCAGGGCACCTGCTCTTGTTTGAAATAGTACTGTAGGACTTCCTTTTATGTCTTCAGTTTCAGTTAATGTTTCATCTGAAAGACAGCAACTCCAACAGTACTGAGTTCCCTCAGCACTCCTTCAGTGCTGTGGTCCTGGGAGGTGGTTCAGAATTAATTTATGCACCCTAAAACTTATTTCCATGGAGAAAAAGTCTGGTGTGCTGTCTCTGTTCAGAATGACATGCATGACAGAGATTGGATTAAATGGTGAAGGCTAAGCTTTTAATTACTGTAGCACTGTCAGAGAGGCTGAACTAAATGTTATTCGGACATTTGCGTCCTCTCGCTTTTCCAATCAGTTTTTTTTGACTGGAAATTTTTAAGAGGAATCAACAATGTTTAACAGTTGGTGGTGTTAATGTTGACATCCCAGAAGGTCTGACTGGGGAAATGGCACAGCACTTATTAATTGCACTCGGTCGCAGTAATATTTTCAAAGCCAGTGGGTGAGACTGTTGTTACAGACATTGTCGGTATGTCATTACATGCTTCATATTCCATGATTGAGTAAGATTGTAAACATTCATTGGTCACTTTTGCTCATATGGTGAACTGCTTTCTGAGCAGGGTAGTGAGATGTAATTGCTCAGACACAAACTAGCTCAAAGCTATAACTCAATGTGTCCTCCATGGATTAATTTGTAATTTGCACTAATTGCTGCAATTAATTAGCAGCATTGTTGCTGGTTTTCATACAGTAGTAGTAACGGGGTTGCATAAAATCCAAATCACCCTTTAACCCAATGCATTTTATTAGAGTGATGCACTTTTTACATCTCATCCACAGCAAGACCTAAAACCAATCGAGTTTGAGAAGAACAATCTGGGTAAATACTTTTTTTGAGTTCTAGAACTGACTTAAAATCCTCCATTTCTCAGACTAACATATTTTAATCCTGCCTTAACCTCTTCTTGATTGCTGCATCTATAACTATCCTGATCTCAGAATATAATTCTGCCCTTCATTTCATTTCTCATCTCTCCCCAGCTCCCTCTCCCTCGCGCTCTCTCTCACACACACTCTCACACTCCCCTCTCTCTTTCTTTTCAGACACTACGTAAAAATCTCTTAAACATCTTTTAGACATCCTTCCTCATATCAGCCAATCTATGTCTGTTTTGGTTTGATTCTGACTGTGAATTGGGTTGTTTTTTGACGTTAAAATAGCTGTCTGAAACCATATTATTGAGACATCAACATAGTCGGGAAGCCTGATAAGTTTGCACATTGTTTTTAAAAACAATGCTGATTTATTTTTTTGGAACATTGGATCTTTTGCGAGGCCATGAGTACTTCAATCTCTAGTGTTTATGGGATTTGTGTGGGAGAGACTGGGAAGTGTGCATGAATACAGATCACACCAATATTCTTACTGCATGATCCCAAGAGGTTAACGGTGAGCACTGTCGAGAATCACAAAATGATTCATGAATTCATTCAATACGGAAGAAAGCCGTTCAACCTATTGTGCACGTGCTGACACTTGGTAAGAATAGTTTAACTTGTTCCACTCCATTGTCTTTTTCCTAGTCTGGCAACTTCTCCGTATTTATCCAATTTCCTTCGAAAGTCACTCTAGAATTTGTTTTAGAGTCTGATTCCAAGTCGTGACTTTAAATGGAAAGAAATTTTTTAAATTCAACATACAGCTTCAAAATTCCACAATTCTACCAAGTCAAATGCCTTTTCTTCTTTTTTAATATTCGACTTGCGCTTAGCTGTGAACGGCAAAATTGAAATCTCTCTTTCCTAAAAGCCCTTTTTATGTATTGATGGAGTTTTTCTGCAGTGTGAGGCTTGTATATGTGTACTTGCAGCAGATCACTTCTGTGTTTCACTGTGGATCTACCTATATCTAAATGATTGCTTCTGAATATGTTATTGTGTGAGGTGGGTCATTTATATTTACAGCTAACGAATTAAAGAACCTCCAGTCAGCACTCCAGTCAGAGGTTTGCTCACTCTGTTTTGAGAATAATTCAGACAAATCTACTTTCACACTCCTTTGCCCACCATTTTATCTCTGCAGGAAAAGGTGGCGAGTAAAATTCCCCTTTGTGGTGAAATTCTGGTCTCTATCTGGTTGAAATAGCATTTAGTGGCAAGTGCATACCTGTAATTTAATTTCATTATAAATTTCAAATTATTTGAGTTTCAGTGAGAGCAAAGTGTGTTCTGTAGTGCCTTTCATGCCCTTAATGCAGCACCACCAGCCCCCAACTCACAACAAAAGCATTTCATAGCCAGTTAATTAGTTTAGAAATGCAGTTGCTATTGTTTTGTAGACCAGCCAAATAGTGCACATTAAGATCACATAAGCAGTTAAGGAACTGCCCAGTTAAGCTATGTTTGATATCCTTGAGTGTTAGATTTTAGTCTGGACAACTCTCTCTTTCTTGTCTTTGGGGTCCCAGAACCACCGAAACAGGTAGAATTAGCCCTGGATTCAATCTTACGTACAAAAAAATGGTTTTTGTGAGAGCATAGCACTGACCAGCGTGAGGATGTTTCATCATGGTGAAATTTAGATGGCGATTGTTGTGATCAGTTAGAGGATGGGTGAACAGGTTTGCTGATGTGGTGTGTTTGTACTCTGCTCATGTGGTCTATGTGGCATTGGTATTATTGTTTATCTCAGAATTCTCCCATGGTTTCCAATGCCCTCCAAATCTAACAAGATTGTACATCTTTCTCAACTGCAAGCAATTGCTGTAAGATTTTGATATTTGTTTGAAGCAAGTTGAAGAGAAGATTGACATGCTTTTGAGAGAAATACTGTTGAAATATGATTTCATTTGATGTCCTTGCCAGAGATAAAATAGTTTTAAAAATGTCTTATTTCAAAATAACTTTTCAAAGTGGTCCTGGTGTCTATTAAGTCTGGGCCTCTTTTCAACGGTGAGCAGGCAGGTGGGTCGAAAAGAGTAAATATTAATACCTGCTCTTGTTTTCCTTAGTGTAACGCAACAGTAAAACATTGCCTGTGCTTCACATTATAAATTGCTTGACTCAGCTGCGTATGTAACCATAAATCGCAATAAGCACAACGAATTGAACACACATTTAATTCTGGTATAACACCATTCTGTGTTAAACGGTGGTGGAGCATCCCAGAACTGCAGAAGAAGAATTGAAGTCTTCAGCAGTTGATTTGAAATGGACAATTTTATAAACTGGCCAACCACATTCATTGTGTACTGTTCGACTAAGTGAATTACTACGGTTTAGAAAAGTGGGAAAGGGGATGTTTCGGTTATAGGAAGAAGAGATTTAAATTACTTGCGGTAAGATAGTAATGGATAAACTAGTTGAGTAATTCAGAGTCTTGGGTAAGAGATGAAGTTCTGTAGCTGTATTTAGTTGGAGATGCCCTATATACTAGTGTAACCTCATTAGCGGCATGGACTTTTCAGACAGCTGATTGAAGATGTTACATAGGTGGAAAACTAAATAGAGTACTGGCTGGTCAAGTGTCAAGGCTGCCTCATACATTGTCTGTGCCCAGTCTGACCCAAATGAGAGTTGCCTGACTGCAGGCTAGGACCAGAGCAGACAGTTTTCACAAATCCATGATTGTTAGGAAAGTTTGTACCTACCATTCTCCTCTGGTTGCTCAGACAGAAGGTGCAGATCTGTTTGGGTTGGTTGCTCTCTGTCTCGGTGACCCTGGTGCCAGGGTAGTAGCTGGATGCACTCGTGTGACATGGTTGTCCATCACCAGCCTCTCCCAGGAGCAACACGTTATCCAGGTGTGAGATATAACTGGAAGCCAACCGCAGGGTCTCTATTTTGGACAATTTCCTATCTGCAGGCTCGGTGGGGATGAGGGTCCTAAGTGCTGTGAAAGCCGTGTTGACGCTGTTGGTCCTGTCTCTCTCTCTGGCATTTGCAGCTTGTCTCTGTCTAATGACTCCCGTTACCGTAGCTTTCCTCTTCCTCTTTCCTCCTCCTCCTCCACCATAAGGTCCCAGACTGAAGGATGTCTCCGAACCCGAGCTCTCGCTGTCCAGTTCCTCGTCGCCTTCTGACAGCATGCTGATCTCTGGGTAGAGGCAGCGACTGGGGACTGATCTTAACATGGCAAAGGACATTTCTGCGCGGGTGGGGATTAGTTCACCCAGTGCGTCTCCCTTTGCGTTTTTCCTTTTTAATTTATTTTTTTCTCAAAACTCAGAGAACAAGATCTAACAAAATAAATTTTAACAATTCATACTGAGCTAACCCTCAGGTTCTCATCTCCCTCCCTTTCCCAACAAAGTAATTTTCCTGTTCCTCTGATCTCTGTTTTTCAATTTGTTCTGTCCTTCCACTCTCTGCCTCTAAACTATCCCTTTTCCTCTGTCTCAATACATATTGCTGTATCTTTCTCTGCCTCTCTAACTGTTTCAAGCTTCGCTGAGATCAGGTTTTTATAAGTAGGAGGCGGGACCCAGTCAGAAGGCGTTCTAGGGAGATCCTCTGAAATA
Source organism: Rhincodon typus (assembly GCF_021869965.1). NCBI lineage: Eukaryota > Metazoa > Chordata > Chondrichthyes > Orectolobiformes > Rhincodontidae > Rhincodon > Rhincodon typus. Next base: position 2,490,671 of record NC_063333.1, read on the forward strand.
CTTCTCTCTTATTTTAACCCTTTCCCAGGGCTTCCCTCAGCCCTCTGGCATTTCACGTGCATTTGTAATCACTGACTCAGTTGGAGATATGATAAAATTGCATCGACCATCCTGATCACAGTCTACAAATTCACTTCAAATCAATTATTCTCTTCGTCTCCTCCCACCCCCCCCCCCCCCAACTCAAATAAAAAACCATTAGCTAGTGGTTTAAGAATGAACATTTAATCATAGAATTTTACAGCATATATCGGGCTAGCTGACTTGTATATTTTTTTCCATGAGCTGTCTTGTCTAATCTAATCTGAATTTTCTAGCCCTCAAATTTCTATAATAGATCCATCTTATTACAGCTTTTCTACACCCTCCACGTACACTTTAATATTCTATCCAAATCATTTCACTCCCTCTACCTTTTAATATCCCACCCAGTCTCATCTCACACCTTGTTCCCACTTCCACCAACTCACTAACTGCAGCCTTTAATATCCCAACAGTCTAATCTCACTCTGCTGCTCTCTCTGTATCCTTTAGGATCCTTGTGGCACTGAGCATAACCTAATCTTGGCTTTACCAATTACCAAAGGATCATATTGGTGTCCTGTTCATGGCATGCAGTGGTTGAGTTGAATTACTGAGCAGGTTAAATACAAGTCCCGTCAACCTATGTATCACTGAGTGGCTCAGATGTCACTTGCTGAGTTTTACAATCATTTTCAAATAAATTCTGTGCAGTGCTGTTTCTATACACATACATGCACACATTATTAAATTGTATTAAAGTATATTTTTAAAGTTAATTGTAAAAATGGGATTTAAAATTCTTACTGGGGAATCTGAATCTTGGTTAAGTGTCCCTAATGTGACTGACATGATGGCTCTGTCAGAGTAGTATTAATTTGGGACATATAGAAATTAAGTAGGTTCAGATTATTGTTATTTTTAAAAATCAAATGCTTTCTTCTCAGCTGAAAATATTTTTTGTAGTTTCTAATTGCATGCTTGTTCTCATCTTCGTCATACTGCCTTAGTTCAGATCTTTGACTGCTATCTCTTTCAATTATTTGTGAAATGGCTATATATTTTACAACAATACATGGTTCATCCAGTACATGGTTCTGTGGCTAACTGGATCCAGGCTCTATGATTGTGGGACAGGCCAGTGACACTGGCTTCACCTGAGCATCTTGAATTGGACATAAAAGCATGTGATCAGAGTTCCCAAAGAGAATGGCTACCAGCTTGCATTTGTTTGGAACTTCAGGGGACCATGGATCAGCATTGTGTGATTGACTCATGGTCAGAAAGCTTGCCAGCACTTTGCATTGAGGCTTATGCACCAAAAGAACAAAATCTTGAGTACGTAGGGAGGCACTGAGCTTAGCTCTGATAAGAACTTGGCAGCGTGAGCCAAAAGGGTTAATAATCGGAAGAACCGGATACTGTCCGGTTTTGACACAAACTGGTTTGTTCCTACTCTGGTAATCAGGTTACCAAGTGGCACCAGTGGGGGATCTAATCGGGGATAATTTGGGATCCTGAGAGAGCCAGTCAGTGGGAGAGTAAGGAAATCAGTAATGGGGCTGCTTTTGCGTTGAAACCGCAAAACAATGGAGATTTTACATCTGGGAAAGTCATTGGAATATATGAAATGGTAAGCATTTGGAATGATATCCACTGTGGGAGCTGGACAGTATGGAGTGTGCCTCTCTTTTTAACATTTTGACATCAGAGCAATGTCTGCTGCTCTTCAAAAAAAAAAATTCAAAATGAAGATCCTTTGTAACCTGTGCACTTTATTTGAAGTGACCTCTCTAGAAAGTCTCAGCAAGCTGAGCTGACCTGAGATACTGTGTTTGAAGGACCAGGTTCCGGTGGTCTGTTGCAGACTCTGCTCAGCACCTGTTCCTCTCCGATTCACCACAGTTCCCCTTGGGGACACTATTTAAATAGGCCCAAGAGTCTGACTTTCTTCCTCTAAAGCTCAGTTTTCACATTTGATCTCTTGATTTATGTCTTCCTTGTCTGTCTTTATCTCCACTCCCAAATCTCTTGTTTATCCATGTTTTAGTTTAATTGTTGAGGCAGTGTTCACAGGAATGTTAGTTCCTAGTATAGCAATGCTGCCGCTAACTTGTAGTCATGGGTGCATTTAGCATTTGTAGTATGTCCATTTGAACTGTGTGACGTACCCAGCAGCATTTTTAACAGATTCCATTCATCAAGACTACAGTGAAAGCGTTCTGAGCTGTGTTGGAAGTACGGGTCAGCACCCTGCATCACTGGCGATGGGAGCATTCTGAGCAGGTGAATGGTCATGGTAGCAACTAAAATAAGTCTCCACCTCCAAGAATTACCAGGCTGTGTGGGAATGCCTTCATCTTCAACTCTCCTTCTGTGTCTCTGTCACCATTCTGACGAAGATGCATGTTGCTCATTGCTGCATGATTGTTGCTTCAGAATTCTGAGATACACTCCTTGACAACACTGTGGGAGCACCTTTACCATGAGGTCTGTAACATTTTGAGAAGACAGCCTCTTATCATCGTCTTGAGGGCAACAAGTGTGGGTTTTCTGAGCAACATTTGAGCCTCAGGAATTGGGTGACTGGTGAGAGCAGTGGAAACCTATGTTAGTAAAATGCTTTATTGAGGGTTAACTACTGACGCGGTAACTAGATTCATTGTGCAAATCACTGTCTGCAAGTACCTACTAAATCCTACAAAAGGAGTGGCAGTCTTTCGGTGCCTATGTCTGGTCTGAGTATGTTCATAGATGGATTGCAGCAGTTAAAGAAGGCAGCTCACCACAACTGATTCAAGTGTTCTGAGGAAGAGCCATATCGGACTTGAAATGTTAATTCTGTTTCTCTCTCCACAGATACTGCCAGATCTGCTGAGTTTCTCCAGCATTCTCTGTTTCTTTATGTTCATAGGTGATTGAGAATGCACTGGGATGGTTGATTAGCTTGTCTTGCTTTACTGGAAGCAAGAAAGACTGATTCATTAAAATGACCTTATTATAAGACCATAAGAAGTAGGAGCAGAAGCAGGCCATTCAGCCCATCAGGTCTGTTCCACCATTTAATGAGATCATGGCTGATCTGATAATCCTCAACTGCACTTTTCAACTCCCCTGTCTTTTCCTATATTCCTTGCTGATTAAAAATGTGTCTATCTCAGTCTTGAATATACTTAGTGGCACGGCCTCGATAGCCCTCTGCATTGAAGAATGCCACAGATTCAGTACCCTCTGAGAGAAGGAATTCCTTCTCATCTTTGTCTTGTGGATGATTCCATATTCTGAAATTATGTCCTGTGATGTTAGAATCTCCCACGAGGGGAAACAACTTTTCTGCATCTGTCCTGTCAATTCTCCTAAGAATCTTGTATGTTTCAATAAGGTGGAAGGTGTCATCAACAGTGCTATCAAGCAGCGCCTGCTCAGCAATAACCTACTCAGTGACACCCAGTTTGCTTTCCATTAGCCCACAGTTCTGAAGAAGGGTCACTGGACCCAAAACATAAACTCTCCTTTCTCTCCACAGATGCTGCCAGACCTGCTGAGTTTCTCCACCAATATCAGATTTTGTGGACAATATGCAGATTTGGACTGAAAAGTGGCAAGTAACATTTGAGCCACACAAGTTTTTTTTTTTAATTCACTTGTGGGATGTGGGCATTGCTGGCTGGCCAGCATTTCTTGCCCGTGTCCTACCTTGACTCAGTCTTCTCCCCCCAGTCCAATCCCTACCCACGTACATCCATGAATCATCTGACGCCTTACTCCGGTTTCAAAACTTCGAGTTTACTGCTCCAGCTGCCTCCTCTTTACCATGGATCCCTTTACAATCCCTTTACACAGCCATTCCCCACCAGGAGGATCTTGGGGCTCTCCACTTCTTCCTGGAGCAAAGACCTGAACCATCCCCACCCACCACCACCCTCCTCCGCTTGGCCGAGCTTGTCCTTACCCTCAACAACTTCTCTTTCAACTCCTCTCATTTTCTTCAGGTAAGAGAGGTTGCCATGGGTACCCGTATGGGCCCCAGTTATGCCTGTCTCTTCGTGGGGTATGTGGAACATTCCTTGTTCCAGTCCTATTCCAGCCCCCACCCGCAACTCTTTCTCCGATACATCGATAATATCATCAGTGCTGCTTCCCTCTCTCGTCTGGAATTGGAAAACTTCATCAATTTTGCCTCCAATTTCCACCCTGCCCTCACTTTCACCTGGTCTATCTCTGACTCCTCCCTTCCCTTCTTTGACATTTCTGTTTCTATTTCTGGGGCTAAACTGGCCACTAATATCCATTACAAACCCACTGACTCCCACAGCTACCTGGACTACACATCCTCACACCCGACTTCCTGTAAAGACTCCATCCCATTCTCTCAGTTCCTCCGTCTCTGTTGTATATGTTCAGATATGGCCAACTTCGACAAGGGAGACTCCGAAATGTCCACCTTCTTCCTCACCCAAGGATTCCCCAGCTCCGTTGTCGACAGGGCCCTCAACCAGGTCCAACCCATCTCCCGCACTTCCGCCCTCACCCCTTCTCTTCCCTCCTGCAACGGCGATAGGTTCCCCTTATCCTCACCTACCATCCCACCAGCATCCACATCCAGAAGATCATCAGATGCTATTTCTGCCACATCCAGCAAGATGCCACCACCAGACACATATTCCCCTCCCCTCCCTTGTCCGTGTTCCGTGGAGAGACCGTTCCCTGTAGGAAACCCTGGTCTACACTTCCTTCACTCCCAACACCTCCCACCCACAGCCCCCCACAGCACTTTCCCCTGGAACCGCCGAAGGTGCAACACCTGCCCATTTACCTCCTCCCTCTCCAGTATCCAAGGGCCCAAACATACCTTCCAGGTGAAGCAACAGTTCACCTGCACTTCCCAGAATCTAGTCTACTGCATTTGCTGCTCAGTGTGGTCTCCTGTACATTGGGGAAACGAAGCGTAGACTTGGCAACCGGTTTGCAGAAATCTGTGTTCTGCTCACAAAAAAGACCCTGAACTACCTGTTGCCTGCCACTTCAATGCACCACCCTGTTCCCTGGCCAACATCTCTGTCTCTGGCTTGCTGCAGTGTTCCAGTGAAGCCCAACGCAAGCTGGAGGAACAACACCTCATTTTCCACTTGGGGACCCTGCAGCCCTCTGGACTCCATATTGAGTTCGATAATTTTAGGTCCTAAACTCTCCCATGTCCCAGCCCCCCACCCCACACATCAGGCCTTGTTACCACATAGCCTACCACTACACACCCCTGTTGTTAGTCACTACCAGTCCCCATTAACAACTACTCACCCTCCCAGCCTGATCGTTAGTAACTCCTTTGTCTGTCCAACTGTCTTTCTCTCTCTTTGGGCTCTATCCTATCGTTTACTCCCTACCCCACCCACCTCCCTATTTTCTGCAGATAAACTGACATTTTCCCAGCCACCATCAGTTCTGAGGAAGAGTCACTGGACCCAAAACATTAACTCTGTTTTCTCCTTCACAGATGCTGCTAGACCTGCTGAGCTTTTCCAGCAACTTTGTTTTGGTTCCTGATTTGCAGCATCTGCAGTTCTTTTGGTTTTTATTTCTTGCCTGTCCCTAGTTGCTCTTGAGAAGGTGGTGGTGCACTGCCTTCTTGAATCTCTGCAGTCCACCTGCAGTGGGTTGACCCACAATGTGATTAGGGAAGGAATTGCAGGATTTTGACCCAGTGACAGTGAAGGAATGGTCCCATTTAGCACAGTGATAGTGCCACACAACACAATGAAGGTTATTCTCAATGTGAAGGCAGGACTTTGTCTCCACAAGGACTGTGCAATGGTCACTCTTACATCTGTCCATGACAGTATCAGTATCTGCAGCTGGCAGATTGGTAAGGATGAGATCGAGTATGCTTTTCCCTCGTTTTGGTTCTCTTGCCACCTGCTGCAGACCCAGTCTAGCAGCTATGTTCTTTGGGACCTGACCAGCTCGATCAGTAGTACTGCTACTACATTGAAATCCCCCACCCAGAATACATTTTGTGCCCTTGTCATCCTCAATGCTTCCTCCAAGTGGTTGTTCAACATGGAGGAGTACTGATTCATCAGCTGAGGGAGAACGGTATGTAGTAATTAGTAGTCTCCTTGCTTGTGTTTTACCCGAAGCCATGAGACTTCATGAGGTCCAGAGTCAATGTTGAGGACTCCCAGAGCAACTCCCTCCCGACTGGTTCTGTCATGCCGGTGGGACAGATCGTATCCAGTGATGTTGATGGTGGTATCTGGGACGTAGCCATACTCGCAGAATCATACCTTATAGACAGTGTCAGGCTGTTGCTTAGCCAGTGAGACAGCTCTCCCAACTTTGGCACCAGCACCCAGATGTTAATGAGAACTTTGCAGTTTTGACAGGGCTGCTTCTGCCGTTGCCTTTTCTGGTGCCTAGGTCGATGCCAGGTGATCCGTTTGGTTTCATTTCTTTGAGACTTTGAGGCGATAGGTACAACTGAATGGCTTGCTAGGCCATTTCAGAGGGCAGTTGAGAGCCAACCACATCCTGTGGGTCTGGAGTTACATGTAGGCCAGACCAGGTAAGGATGGCAGATTTCTTTCCTTGAAGGACATCCGTGAACCAGATGTGTGTTTCTGACAATCAGCAATTATTTGATGGTGATCGGTAGATTCTTAATTCCAGACTTCCATTTTATTCAGTTCAAATCCTACCATCTGCTGTGGTGGGATTCGAACCTGGGTCCCCAGAACATTTTTTGGGTTTCTGGATTAATAGCCTACAGATAATACCCCCAGGCCATCACCTACCCTGTGTGCCAGACAGTGACCGTCATTTTATTACCCACCCCTGGTTGGTCTTGAGATGGTAGTAGTCATCTGCCTTCTTCAATCACTGTACTTAATTTGGTGTAGGTACATGCGCAATGCCGTTAGGGAGAGTTCCAGGATTTTACCCAGTGACGCTGAAAGAACAACAATATACTTCTGTCAAAATGCTGAGTAGCCTGGAGTGGAACTTGCAGTGGTGGTGTTCTCATGTGACTGCTGCCCTCCTCCTCCTTCATGGAGGTGGTTGTGAGTTTGAAAGATGCTATCTAAGGAGACTTGGTGAATTTCTGCCGTGCGTCTTGTAGATGGTACGTATTGCTACCAGACAGTGACCATCTCCAACAAGGGAGAATGTAAGCATCCTTCTCCCGGTTATCCAGTGGCATTACTGTCACTGAATTCCCCATTATCAGTATCCTGGAGACTACTTTTGACCAAAAATTGAACTGGACTCGCCATATAAATAGAGTAATTGCAAGAGCAGGTCAGAGGCTAGGAATCCTGCAGCGAGTAACTCACCTCCTGACTCCCCAGAGCTGGTCCACCATCTACAAAGCACAGGTCAGGAATATGATGGAATACTCCTCACTTACCTGGATGGCTACAGCACCGACCACACTCAAGTTTGACACCATCCGGGTCGAGGCACCTTCTTGATTGGCACAACATCCGTAAACACTCACTCCCTCTGCCATTGTCCACCCTGGCAGCAGTGTGTACCACCTACAAGATGCACGGCAGAAATTCACCAAGTCTCCTTAGGTAGCACCTTTCAAACTTATGACCAACTCCATCATGAAGGACAAGGGCAACAGACACATGGGAACACCACCACCTGCAAGTTCCACTCCAGGCCACTCCTCATCTTGATGGAAATATATTGACGTTCTTTCAGTGTCACTGGGTCAAAATCCTGGAACTCCCCTTCCTGGCATTGTGTGTATACCTACACCAAATGAATTGCAACGATTGAAGAAGGCAGCTCACTACTACCTTCTCAAGGATAACCAGGGATGGGTAATGAATGCTGATGTGTATGTTCCATGAGTGAGGGTAAAGGAAATGTATGCCTATAGAAAGCATTGGTGAGCTCTCATCTCAAATACTGTGTACAGGTTTGGCCTTTAAGGAAGGATGTCAGTACATAAGAAGCAGATGAGCGAAGATTTGATACTGGGCTGCGACACAAAGTTGACTAATGAGGATAGTTTGGACAGACTAACTTGTTTCTACTGGAGTTTAAAAGAGTGGGAGGTGGCTTGATTGAAGACTATAAGATCTTCAGTGGTCATGACAAGATGGATGTAGAAATGATGTTTCCTCTTCAGTTGAGTCCAAATGTTGGTGGAGCTATTTTAAAATCGGGGGTTACCCCTTTTAGGACAGAGACAGAATTCGTTGCGTTTGCGGACTGTGTTATGATGCTAGTTGATTTCATTATTTGGTAAGTTAGATCCCAAACTTAAATCTGGCTTGATTAAAAACCGAAAGAACTGCGGATGCTGTAAATCAGGAACAAAAACAAAGTTGCTGGAAAAGCTCAGCAGGTCTGGCAGCATCTGGAGAGAGAAAGAGACAGACAGAGTTAACTTTTTGAGACTAATATGATTCTTCTTTGAGACGGTTACTCAGATTTGATTATCTCTTTTAAATATTAGGGTGGCACACTAGCTCAGTGGTTAGCACTACTGCCTCACAGCGCCTGGGACCCAGATTCAATTCCTCCCTTGGGCGACTGTCTGTGTGGAGTTTACACATTCTCCTTGTGTCTGCGTGGATTTCCTCCGGGTGCTCCGGTTTCCGCCCACAGTCCAAAGATCTGCAGGTTAGGTGTGTTGGCCATGGGAAATTGCCCGTAGGGTGCAGGTTGTGCAGGCTAGGTGGGTTAGCCATGGGAAATGCAGGGTGACAGGGATTGGCTAGGGGGTTGGGTCTGGGTGGGATGCTCCTCAGAGGGTCACTGTGGACTCAATGGGCTGAATGGCCTGCTTCTGCACTAAGGATTATACGATTAATGTTGGACCTCAAAGAAGGAAAGCAACAATTTCTCCATGATCTACCATACATAAACAATTTTCTTTTCTGATCTTCTTTAGCACTCTGGATATTTAGCATTTGGTCAGGGAATGAGTGTTGCAACTCAAATATCTCTGACAGTGACTGAAGAATCCTTTCGGGTAATGTACAGTAGGTTGCTGCTGTATCTTCTGAGTGGGAAGTTTGCACCACAGAAAGCAATTATTGAGCATAATGATTCTGCAGCACGTTTTTAGCCTAAGACTGATACTGCTGCTTGCCCATAACTTACTGTTCCATATATATCCTCAGCCTCAGTCACTGTGGCAAAGTATCCTCTGTTTTACCAGCCAACTGGGTAAAGATGTTTGCTTTAACCTCTCTGCACTCTATGTGATTGTTTTAAATTAATAGCGTCTTGTCATCGACTATCCAACTAGAAGGTAAAACTTCCCTCCAGTCACTTTCAAAGCATTTCATAAAATGCATTAGCTATTTTAATCATCAAATTTGCTGCTGATTTTTTATTAGTTTCTCTCTTTCTCTCTATACCTCCACTGTTACAATTCTGGAAGAATGTGCTTGTGTTTGTTTAAAATCTTCAGCAATACTGAACTCAGGGGCCCTCTTGGCACTTTTTAAAATCCCTTTAACATATTCTAAAACCTCTTGTATTTCTCATAGTTCTTTCCACAGTAGACATGTTTATGCTTTTCTTTCCTCCCTTCTGACTTTAATTGCCTTGTCCATCCATTTTGATGTCTTGAGTGGGTATTTATCCCCTCTCCCTATCAGTATTATTTATTCAGGATTGTAAAAGCTGTTTTTCTGTAGTGTGATGACTTTTAGCAGTGATTCCCAGTTCCTATCACTAAGTTGTCGCCTCCAGTTTTGTCCTTTATTTCTAAGCTGCAGTTGTTGGCACTGATTGATCAGATTATCTGAGTTTAATCCCACTTCTTCACCACACTCCAGTTCAGGACATAATTTCCTGATTTTCTGAAACAGCAAGGCATGAGTTTTTCACCACCTTGCTCCTGCTCCTAAAACTCCGTTCTGTTTTTTGTTCTATGCTTTTGAGTGTGTGTCTTTGAGGCTGTCTTATACACAGCCTGTAGTAATCGCAAGTGCAGATGTTAAGTGAAGTTAAACCAATATTATTTCTTTACTGCTTGGTGCAGAGAAACTATGGCTAATCATGGGGCCGCCTGCAGATGATTGTACTTTTTTGTTCCTTTTTGCTAATGTCAATTTAAGCCCTGAGTATTTGGGGAGACTGCATTGTGGGCAAATGTGGTTGTGGGAGTGTCATGGGGAAATGAAATGCAAAGTAGGTTTGTGAAGGTTAGGAAGTGGTTGTGGTTGAAGTTTCTTTCCCTATTTCTAATGGTTGTATAATCGTACAGCTTGGCAGTGTGCACTATGTCAGTGTCATGGAAAGGCAGACAATTTACGTTTCAGATAGACCCCTTCATGTTCTGAGGACTCTGTGTGTCTGTGTGTTTACATTGTGGCTTTCTTACAAATACAGAAGTAATATTTTATAGAGAAGGGAAGCTTGTCAGTAAAAAGGAGTCTGAAATTTGCAAGTGGTTATAATTGCCCTCTGAATGTTGGAATTTTTGAATAAGTGCATTTAATTTTATGTTAAGCAGTTTTTAAATTGTATATCCAGGGCAGGTCCAGTAGAAAAGTCAGGAGTCATCTGAGTAATTTTTCTGCAATGATATAAAAGTCCTTTTGGCTATAAAATACCCCAGAATTGGACCAGCATTGAGGGTTCCCCCTCCCATCCAGAGCAAAGCATTTTTGTCCTACTATGTGGATGTACTTAAAGGTTTTTGAATAATTTCTGTCTGTACATTCATAGTAACTACTTTATAGTACATGATCCCGACTGTCTGCTCCAATACTGCAGACTGCCTATCTTATTGCCATGTCTGTTTCCTTGCTGTGCACTGTCTGGGGTCATGTTAATTTAAAAATATCAACATGTTCAGATGTGTTATGATATGCCTCTGGAACTGTTGGGAATTGATACCAAGCCTTCTGGCTCAAAGGTAGGGACATTACCACTGTGCCACAAGACGCCTTCTGGGTTAACACATGAGATTTTTAATGCCCTTCTCTATCTGTTGTCTGTGGTGCTGGAGTTGGGAAGTGACAGTTTGGCAGATGTTTCTTCCTCTTTCCATTCTGTGTTAATGCCAGTCTGGAAATTTGTCACTTTTGCTTGAAAACCTGCATGATGTGAAGGCTCAGATGATCATTGGATGTGTGAATTTCTGGCACCCAGGCTTCCTTTTTCTTCACTGTTTCTCTTCTGCATTATTTCCAGGGTATGCCTCTTCTCCCGTCTTCCAGTTTTCTCCCCTCACTGTCTTACTGGTTGCCTGTAGCACTGCTAGATAATTCATAAATGGCATCTTGTAATTCCCAGAAACAATAATAATATCTTTCTGAGCATTAGAACATAGAACATAGAACATTACAGCGCAGTACAGGCCCTTCGGCCCTCGATGTTGCGCCGACCTGTGAAACCAATCTGAAGCCCATCTAACCTAAACTATTCCATTATCATCCATATGTTTATCCAATGACCATTTAAATGCCCTTAAAGTGGGCGAGTCTACTATTTTTGCAGGCAGGGCATTCTACGCCCTTGCTACTGTCTGAGTGAAGAACCTACCTCTGACATCTGTCCTATATCTATCACCCCTCAATTTAAAGCTATGTCCCCTCGTGCTAGCCATCACCATCCGAGGAAAAAGGCTCCCACTGTCCACCCTATCTAATCCTCTGATCATCTTGTATGTCTCTATCAAGTCACCTCTTAACCTTCTTCTCTCTAACGAAAACAGCCTCAAGACCCTCAGCCTTTCCTCATAAGACCTTCCCTCCATACCAGGCAACATCCTGGTAAATCTCCTCTGCACCCTTTCCAATGCTTCCACATCCTTCCTATAATGCGGTGACCAGAACTGTACGCAAT
>NC_063333.1:2507511-2535134 GCF_021869965.1 Rhincodon typus
AAACAACTGCACCTCCCAGTCGCGAACCATTTCAACTCCCCCTCCCATTCCTCAGATGACATGTCCATCCTGGGCCTCCTGCAGTGCCACAACGATGCCACCCGAAGGTTGCAGGAACAGCAACTCATATTCCGCTTGGGAACCCTGCAGCCCAATGGTATCAATGTGGATTTCACAAGCTTCAAAATCTCCCCTCCCCCTACCGCATCCCGAAACCAGTCCAGCTCGTCCCTGCCTCCCTAACCTGTTCTTCCTCCCACCTATCCCCTCCTCCCACCTCAAGCCCCACCCCCATCTCCTACCTACTAACCTCATCCTGCCCCCTTGACCTGTCCGTCCTCCCTGGACTGACCTATCCCCTCCCTACCTCCCCACCTACACTCACCTTTACTGGCTCCATCCCTGCCCCTTTGACCTGTCTGTTTCCTCTCCACCTATCTTCTCCTCTATCCATCTTCTATCCGCCTCCCCCTCTCTCCCTATTTATTTCAGAACCCCCTTCCCCTCCCCCATTTCTGATGAAGGGTCTAGGCCTGAAACGTCAGCCTTCCTGCTCCTATGATGCTGCTTGGCCTGATGTGTTCATCCAGCTCTACACCTTGTTATCTCAATGTCTAAAGAGGACCATTTTGATCATGACTTATCACTGTGCTGGTTTCCTGTTCTCAGGTGGTCTGAATGAGGTTCAAACCTTCATGCTAGTTGGTATAAGGGAGTGCTGACAAAGTGCTAATTCCAGTTTGCAGAATGTGGAATCAGACTTGGAAAGACAGCCACTGTTGGTAAGGTCAAGGTAAACCAGACCTTTGGGCTGCTGTCTAATTAGAGAGACATCTAGTAGTGATTTAACCTGAACGTCACCATGCCTCAGGCAATGGGATAGTTTGAGAAGGACAGTCCATCATGGTAACCTAAGCCGGTGTGGGAATAGAGCCCGTGCTGTTGGCGTCACCCTGCATCGCAAACCAGCTGTTCAGCCAACTGAGCTAATCGACGCGGGCCAGTGAGGCAGCGGTGGTGAGATCCGGCCAGTGAGACAGCCGCACTGAGAGTGGGCCGGTGAGGCAGCGGTGGTGAGATCTGGCCAGTGAGACAGCCGCACTGAGAGTGGGCCGGTGAGGCAGCGGTAGTGAGATCCAGCCAGTGAGACAGCCACACTGAGAGTGGGCTGGTGAGGCAGTGGCAGCAAGATCAGGCTAGTGAGGCTGCCCAGAGCAGGACTCTTGCAAAGGCATGGCGAGCGCTGGAAAGCCCAGAGTGGGACTGCAGGCCAGGCAGCATCAGAGGAGCAGGAAAGCTGACATTTCAGGTCGGGTCCCTTCTTCAGAAATTGGGGTGGGGTGGAGAAGGGCGCTCTGAAATAAATAGAGAGGAGGGATGGGGTTGGGGAAGGTAGGTGGGATGGTGATAGGTGAGTGCAGGTAAGCAGTAGTGGAGATTGGTCAGTGAGGTGGGAGGACCGCTTAGGTGGGAGAGAAGACAGATAGGTCGAGGAGGCGGGGATAAGAGGGGAGGGTTGGTCATGGGATGAGGTTGGGGGTGGGGAGACTTTGAAACTGGTAAAGCCCACATTGAGACCATTGGGTTGTAGGTTCCCAAGGCAGAATATGAGGTGCTACTCCTCCAGCTTTTGGGTGGTGTCATTGTGACATCGGAGGAGGCCGCTCTGTCACGATAAATGACAACACCTTCCGTTTCGGCTCCCGCTCCTGCTCCCTGGGCGACATGTCCATCCTGGGCCTCCTCCAAGAGCTCCCTTCCCCTTTCATTTCTGAAGAAGGGTCCCGACCCAAAATGTAAACTTTCATGCTCCCCTGATGCTGCCTAGCCTGCTGTGTTCCTCCAGCTCCAACTGTGTTATCTCTGACTCCAACATCAGCAGTTCTTATTATCTCTTGATCTATGTAAGATCTTGCCATGTAATATTCTCTTTCTGTATAAAGTGCTGATGCTGGCTTGCAATTCAGGTGATTATAGGTGATACATATATAAATTAGAGATTTCCCTTACAGCTTCTTTCTGCCAATATTCTATCTTTCAGGATTGATCTGTTGTCAAAAAACAGTAAACTTATTTGGCTGTTACTGCAGGAATTAAATGTGAAGTCACTAAGTGCAGAATACTGCTAATCCTTTCTAGTAGCAGTGTGTGGTTGCATCTTTGACCCATTGCTTGTACTGCCTGTCTTTGTTTACCCTGCAGCAAGGAATATGAAACTGTTCCAAGGTATGTGGACAATGTCTAGAAGCTACAAGGGGCAGTGAGGGAAGAGAGGTCTCAACCAGTATATATGTTATGAAGTAGCTGATATTCCATTGTAGGGACTGACCAGGGGAGGAGGCAAACTAAAGATAGAGCAGTGGAGATGTATGCTGGAAGTAACAATTCTCAATGGACCACTGTGAAGTGACTCTCTTAGGATTGCTTAATTTTACTGGTGATAGATTGTACAACGTTGGAAGTGAGGAATAACCTATTAAAATAAAATCAGTCAGCTCCCCAGGAGCTGAAATTGATCGAAGGCCCTAGGTGATGAGTGTTTGTTGGAAGGTGATGGGCAGAGGAGTGGATTCCCATTCGCTGCAAGGGGACCATCAGACGCTGAGGGAGATTTGGGCACAGGAGGACCCCAGGTGGTGAAAGCAATTGAATACTTAGGAGCAGGAATAGGCCGCTTGGCCCCTCAAGCCTGCTCCACTATTTAATAGAATCAGTGCTGATTTGATTGTGGCCGTAATTCCACTTTCCTGCTTGTCCCCCATAAGGGCCTCAGGAAATGGGGGAATTGGAGAATGTGTCGGCTGGTGTGCTCATGAGAAGTGTGCTGGACCAGCGTGTATTTGGAATACTGTTGATTTGTGCTGCATGCACTAGGGATATTGGATTTCGGGTCCTTGGAACTGATCGTGTCAGATTATGGCAGTTGCTGTAATTTATCCAAAAGGTTGCACTGCTGCAGATGAATGCACTAAGTCAGTCAACCTAGTGGACAAATTCTGGTTATTTCACCCAGGACCACAGCTAATGGTTTCTATAGCTGTTCCTTTTCTGGTGTGTGAAATCACACCAGATGACTTTGCAACGTCGGATTGCAGAGACCATTTTAACTTTGGGAAAAGATACTACTTTGACCCAAGGGACTATGGAAGGTGATGTTGCAGTTTTAAAAATAAAATGAGTTACCTGAACTCATTTTGTATCGTTATCTGTGAGGTGGCTTTGAGCAGCGGAGGCTAGACACCTCTGCTCTGTGGATGTATGTTCAGAGCATTTTTTGCCCGGTGACAGACTTTTAATTGGTTTTTCAGCCAGGACCTGGTTTGCTCAGCATGGTAACAAATTCTTGATTGGTTCCTGGGCAATTGGCTACAGTTTTGTCTTCTAACAAAGCAGAAACATCCAGTCTGTGAAGGAGAAAACATCTCTTGCTCTTATTTCTGAGAGTGGAGGAATTAAAAACCATTTCTTTCCCCCTCTGAAGATGATTTTTCCATTTCTCAGAGGTACTGAAGGGCGTATCCTCAACAGGTCAAAGGTCAAGGATTGGTGTATCCACAATTTCATGTCCATGTCAAAGTTGAAAGAAACCAGAAGGAAAGTAAAAACACCTCATCACCTGTGATCCGGACTGGTGCCAGAACTGGGCTTTAGTCAATACAGTGTGGAGCTGGAGGAACACAGCAGGTGAAGCAGCATGAGAGGAGCAAGAGAGTTGACGTTTCAGGCCTGGACTTTTCATCAGGCTTCACTGACCTTTTTCCCCCTCTCCCACTCATCATATTTGTGCCATGTCTCTTTGTGTCTGTTTGTACGTGGCTGGGCTTTTTTCAAAAAAGGGATAGAATATGTTATAGAGAGTTCTAAGTTAGAAAAGAAACACAACTTACTATCGGTTAAAAACCAACAGTTAAGTACAGAAAACTTGATGAGTGTTTTGTTCTAACCTGTGTTTGTCAGTTGGGTAACTTTGGACAGTTTGCTTAAATCTTCTCACATTTGTGATGACTGTTTAAACGTTTTTAAGGCAGAGATACAGATTCTTGATTACGAAGAGAAAGAAAGATTATCAGAGGTACGCAAGAATACAAAGTTGAGGTTAAAATTAGATCAGCCATGGTCTAATTGAATGGCAGAGCAGGCTCGAAAGGCCAATTAGTCTATTCTTGTTCTTTGGGAGGGAATAGTGGGGACATGTGACAGTGCACTACTACAGTGAGTCATGATACAATATACTCCTTTCCTACTGTACAAGTTAGTGCAGAACTAAATGTCCTAAGGACTGAGTCAAATGCTGAATACATTCAAAATGTACCACAGGTTCACTTTTTATATAAAAACTGAAAAAAGTAAGGGTGCTGGAAATCAGAAACAAAAACAGAAATTGCTGGAAAAGCTCAGCAGTTCCTCATTTTGAGGAAGGGTCACTGGACCTGAAACATTAACTCTGCTCACCACAGATGCTGCCAGACCTGCTGAGCTATTCTAGCAGTTTCTGTTTTTGTTTCACTTTTTACATTCAGAGTTAGTTATGGCTCAGAAGGAGGCCTTTTACTCTGTGCCGTTTTTCCAAAAACTAGTCTGGTCAGTCCCCCTCTTCTGATCAATCTTTGTACCCCTGCAGGTTAATTTCCTTTCAAGTTCTCATCCAGTTTCCTCTTGAAATCATTATTATCTCCAACTCTCCCACCTTCTTGGGCAGCATCATTATGAACAAGTTAAACCTTTTTAGCAGCTGGAGTAAGGTGTCCACAGCACACCAGTGAATCTTTTATTTTATGTCTCTGTAAAGCATTGGCAGCAAGTTTTTTTTTTAAATTCTCTCGGAGGCATTCGATAAATACAAGCAGCTGTTACAAGTACTTAAACATGGCAGGAGTACAGATAGCCAGGACATCCTGGACTCTATGAAGCAATTTAGTGTGGCCAATCCACCTAACCTATATGTCTTTGGACTGTAGGTAGAAACCAGAACACCTGGTGGAAACCCATGCAGACACGGAGAATGTCTATCTGGAATTTGCATAGTCGTTCAAGACTGGAATCAGACCCCTGTCCCTGGTGCTGTGAGGCAGCAGTGCTGATCACTGAGCCACCGTGCCTCCCCTATATCTGCTGCAGTCCTTGTCCTTCTGGGTGGTTGTCCTCGTGGATTTGGAAGGTGCTGTCAAAGGATCTTTGAATGTTGTGGTTGGTTGGCTCACCGAGCTGGTTTGTTGTTCCGCAGACATTTCATTACCCTGCTGGGTAACATCATCAGTGCAGCCTCCGATGAAGCACTGTTGTGTTTTCTCGCCTGGTATTTAAACTCTAGAGTCGTTGAGCTGGATTACCTCACTTTTGGTTTTCCTTCGCAATGGAGTGTTTATGGGGTCAAGTTCTATGTGTTTGTTGATGGCTTTCTTCGTGGAGTACGAGGCTTCTAGGAACTCCTGTGCTTGTCTCTGCTTTGCTTGTCCCAGGATCGTGGTGTTGTCCCAATCGAATTGGTGGTTCTCCTTATCCATGCGGATAGAGATGAGTGAGTATTGGTCGTGTCTTTTTGTAGCCAATTGATGTTCATGTACCCTTGTTAATTTCCTTCCTGTTTGTCCGATGTAGTGTTTGTCACAGTCTCTGCAGGCTACACTGAGAAGAAGAAGAGTTCCTCTTCCAGGTGTTCAAGGACAATGGGTATCCGAAAACCTGGGTCTGAAGATGCCTACTAAACGAACAACACCAGGAAGATACTACATGCCCCAACACGCTCATCACGCTATCTTACATCAAGAACACATCGGAACTAACCACAAGACTCCTATGACCACTGGGCATCAGAATAGCGCACAAACCCACATCAACCCTACACCAACTGCTCACCTGAACCAAAGACGCACTATCCACTACAGACAGGATCAATGTCATGTACAAGATCCCCTGCAGAGACTGCGAGAAACACGACATCGGACAAACAGGAAGGAAATTAACAACAAGGGTACACGAACATCAATTGGCTACAATAAGACACGACCAATACTCACTCATCTTTATCCGCATGGATAGGGAGAACCACCAATTCGATTGGGACAACACCAACATCCTGGGACAAGCAAAGCAGAGACAAGCGCAGGAATTCCTAGAAGCCTCGTACTCCACAAAGAAAGCCATCAACAAACACATAGAACTTGACCCCATATACACTCCATTGTGAAGGAAAACTGGAAATGAGGTTATCCCGCTCAATGGACTCCAGAGTTTAAATACCAGGCGAGAAAAAACAACGGCGCTTCATCGGAGGCTGCATTGATGATGTTACCCAGCAGGGTAATGAAACGTCTGTGGAACAATGAACTAGCTTGGTGAGCCAACCAACCACAACATCCACAACGTGAGCTACAAATCTACTCTAAAACCTTAGAGATCTTTGAATTTCTGCAGCGCATGTGGTAGACAATACAGAGAGGTACTACTGACTGTCAGTGGTGAAGGGCGCGGATAGTGTCAAACTTCCTGAGTGTTGATGGGGCTGTCCCCATGCAGACAAGTGAGGAGTATTCTATCACACTCCTGACTTGTGCTTTGTAGATGGTGGACAGGATTTGGGCAGTCAGGAGGTGAATTATTCACCACAGTATTCCTAGCCTCTGTTTATGTGGTGAGTCCAGTTCAGTTTCTGATCAGTGGTAACTCTCGGGATGTGTTAGTGGGAGACTATGGGCTTCAGAGATGGTAATATCATTGGGCAGTGATTAGATTGTCTCTTATGGGAGATGGCCTGTCATTTGTGTGACGCGAATGTTACTTGCCACTTGTCAGCCCAAGCCTGCATGTTATCTAGATCTTCGTGGAGCACAGTGAAATTCCCTACCTAAAGAACGTTCGTATTGCTCATCGTGGAGGAGTACTGATTCATCAGCCAATGGAGGACAGTACATGGTAATCAGCAGGAGGTTCCGTGCGCATGTTTAACCTGAAACCTTGAGACTTCATGGGGTCTGGAGTCAATGTTGAGGATTCCCGGGTAACCTGACTGTGCTGCTGCCCCTGGTGGATCTGTCCTACTGGTGGGATAGGACATATCCAGGGATGGTGATGGTGGTGTCTGGGATGTTGTCTGTAAGGTATGATTCCATGAGTATGACTTTGTCAGCCTGTTGTTTGACCAGTCTGTGAGACAGATTTCCCAGTTTTGGTATGAATTCTCAGACGGAAGAAGGACAATGCAGGGTCGACAGGGCTGTTTCTGCCATTGTCATTTTTGGTGCCTTGGTTGATGCCGGGTGGTCTGTTGGTTTCATTTCTTTGAGAATTTGTAGCGATTGATACAGCTGCTAGGCCATTTCAGAGGGCAGTTGAGAGTCAACTACATCGCTGTGGGTCCAGAGTCACATGTAGGCCAGGCCGGTAAGGATGGCAGTTTCCTCTCTAAACGATGTTAGTGAACCAAATGGGTTATTCTGGTAATCAACAATCAGTAGATTCTTAATTCATTTTTTAAAATTGAATTCAAATGCCACCACCTGCCGTGGCAGGATTCAAACCCAGATCCTCAGAGCATTAGCTGAGTTTCTAGATTAATATTTAAGCAATGACATCATAAGGCCATCCCCTCCTAAGATATTAGTGGTAGTCTCACTGGAATGATAATCCAGAATCCCAGGCTAATATTTGGAGAAAAGGGTTTGAATTATATCACTTAACGTAGTGAAATTTGATTTCAGTAAAAATCTGGAATGAAAAGCAACAATAGTGCTAAGGAAAAAGATGCAAGGATAGACATTTTAATTTACCTGTTCAGAGATGTCATTGTACAGCTCTCAAGTAGAAGAGACTTGAACCCCATACCTCCTAACTCTGAGGTAGGCACTCTGTCAATTCACCGCAATAGCCCAGGGATACAGGAGTATGTTAACCATCTAAATTGGGCTCACTTTATGTCCCATCCTCTTTCTCTTCCTCCTTCATACCCAGAGTAACAATTAGGGCAAAAAGGAAAACTATTTGTCCCCATCAAATCTCATTGGAAAGTTAAATGACAATGGGTGATCATATTCATGATTGACTGGTTTAACGAGCAACAAATTATACTTAAGAGTCACCAAGGTCTACTGCACAGTAAAAAACAAAACATGGGCAATGATTGATGGCCACATGGAAATTTTCAAAGCAAATTCTGGAACATAATTCATCATTGAGACATTTAAAATATCAGGGGTTGGCATGGTGCTCAGTGGTTAGCACTGCTGCCTTAAACCACCAGGGACCCGCATTCGATTCCAACCTCGGACAACTGTCTGTATGGAGTCTGCACATTCTCCCCATTGTTATGGACCTGACCAGACCCCCTCTCAAGGGGAGGTGATGGCCCTGTGGCATTATCACTGGACTGTTAATCCAGAGACCCACTAATGTCCTTTAGGGAAGGAAACTGCCATCCTTACCTGGTCTGGCCTACATGTGACTCCAGACCCACAGCAATGTGGTTGACTTTGAACTGCCCTCTGGGCATTTAGGGATGGCAGTTAATGCTGCTTAGCCAGCAACGCCCTCATCCCGTGAATGAATAAAAAAAAATAGATTAAGGAGATAGTAAGAACTGCCGATGCTGGAGTCCGAGATAACACTGCGTTGAGCTGGAGGAACACAGCAGGCCAGGCAGCATCGGAGGAGTAGGAAAGCTGACGTTTCAGGGCGGGAGCTTTCTGAAGAAGACCTTTCCTGCTCCTCCGATGCTGCCTGGCTTGCTGTGTCCCTCCAGCTCCACACTGTGTTATCATAGATTAAGGAGGTAGCCCAGAGCCTAACTTTTTCTTAAAGGTAGATGTGAACTGCTTGTTCTAGATGTGATGCAACTGGTCAAACCACTTGACGTTAAGCAGAACACAAGGAACAAGACCATGGAGTAATCAGTGAATGGTAAGACCCTAGGGATCTCAGAGGATTCTTGGCGTGCTTGTTCACAGATCCCTGAAGGTGGCAGGACAGGTCAGTAGGGTGGTTAAGAAGACACACAGGACTTGCCTTTATGAGTCTTGGCATAGATTTCAAGAACAGAGTGGTCATGTTGGAGCTGCACAGAATTTTGGTTAGGCCACAGCTGGAGTACTGTTCTGGTTACCACATTATAACAAGGATGTGATTGCACTGGAGGGGGTAAACAGGAGATTCGTCAGGGTGTTGCTGGGATGGAGCATTTCTGTGACGAAGAGAGGCTGGATACGATGTCTTCTTTGGAGCAGAGAAGGTTGAGGAGGGACCTGATAAAGGTGTATAAGATTCAGGGTATGGATAGCGTGAATAGAAAGCAGCTGTTCTCCTTATTTCAGGGTCAATAAAAAGGGCATAATTTTAAAGTGAAGGGCAGGAAGTTTAGAGGGAATTTGAGGAAAGAACATTTTCACCCAGAGGGTGGTGAGGGTCCAGCATACATACCTGGGAGAGTAGCTGAGGCAGGAAACCTGACAACCTTTGAGACATTCAAGGCTGTGGGCCTTGTGCATGAAAGTTGAACTTGTGTAGGCAGTAGTGTATTTTGCATTGTACTGACTTGATTGACCAAAGGGCCTTTTCTGTACTGTCTAATTCTCAGAGGAATGGATAAGAGTTTCAGCACTTGAGCTGAGACGGAGCTGGAGTCAGGTCATGTTATGGAACTGTAGTAGGAAATCTTTTGTAATGATGCAGGTATGTGGATGAAATTTTATTTCTGGGGTCAGGTATGATACCTAGGCTGCAAGCAGTCTGGTTTAGCTTCAGATGACTGCCAGGGTGGTGGATGTACTTGTTGGTTAGAGAATTGAGTTTATGGTATGGACTGCTGGTAATATTTAATAGAAAAAAATTTCTGCTTATCCAGCATACCATTACACTGCCAAGTTTTCTCCCTTACTGTAGGTGCAGGAAGTGATTGCATATTAGAAATAGTATTTCCCTCTTCTGTTAGGTAATATGACAAGTATTTGGGTCGTATTAATGGGGTTGAGGTACACAATCCCTTGAGTGCACGAACAGGGAAAGAAACAACAATGCTTCTGATAGTTAAAAGAATATTTGGCTGCGATAATTATTGAACAAAGAAATATCAATCATTCTTGACTTTAGCATGGCATTTATTTCAACCAGTCTTTTACTTTTCAAAATGCACTAATTCTGATTAATTTCAGCTTGAATTATTTTTCCTCGACTTAATTTTTTTTTCAAACAGTGAATATAGATGGAAAACTGGCTGAGTTGCTAGTTAATGGAGTGGGAGCTGGCTTTACATTAGTAGTGATGAATGATTAACGGTGGGTACTTGGATGACAGGAGGTGCTAAGCTCTACAGTGCAGCTTTGATACTTCGTGGTGAGGTGACCAGCTGGCACAATCCACTTCACTTCCCTGCAGATTTGGCCTCTCAGTACTGCTTGAAGTTCCATAGTTGAGATGAAGCCTGACCCCGATGATTGGTGGTGCTTGGCAGGATCTCTGTAAAGAGAAAAGAACCTAAGTACAACGTTCATATCCCGTCTCTCTCCTTCAGAGTCTAAAGGTTATGCTGGAATTAGAATTGTGCTCTTCAAGGTGACAGACTGAGTCCTGAGGGAAGTGAAACTCTGCACTTTCCAGCCTGGGTCAAGCATGCTGCAGCCAGATGTGAAGTGCCTCAAGTCTACCCCAATGCTGTCTCAGCTCCAGCTCTCACTATGACACCAGCCGGACCTCTGGCCTATTTCTGACACTTGAGATATTGTGTGCTGAATTGGCAGGACAGTTTTATACTATGGCCCATTCCCACTAGTAGACAGAACTGTCACTGCACAAACTCACTTCACATTGGTCTACAGTCTTTCATCCATGTGTGAGAGCTGATGGTGAAGGGACCAAATTTAACCCATGGTATTGCCCCGATACACTCTATGTTAATTCAGTCAGAATAAGAGGTCATTAGGAATGTTTGAAACAAAACAACATTCCTACTATTTGATTTGGTTCTGGCATTTTCTCCTTCATTGTTCTTTCTGTAAGTAATAAAAGGTCATTAACCAAGTTTAGCATTAGAAAACATCTCTTGATGGACTGAGACATAGGTTAGAAAACTATAAGCATGCAGTATCAATTATTAAGCAGGAGTATGTGTGTTACATTCCTACGCTGTCAGTAGAGACTGTTCCATTGTAAGTTCCCCTCCAAGCCATTCACTGTCCAGACAAGGAGCAAAATCACCATTCCTTCACTGTTGCTGGAACTCTCTCCTGAACAGCACTGTGGCTGTCCCTACACTAAATTGACAGCAGCGGTTCAAGAAAGCAGTTCACCATCAAGAGCAACTAGGAATAGGCAATAAATGCTGACTAGCCAGTGAGACAAAGATGTCATGAATGAATTTTTAAAAAATTCTTCCTGTTGCCTCTTCATCTTAGAATAATTATAAAATGAGGCCTTTTGGCTGTTAATGCATTCCCAAGTCTTTGTTAAGCCAGCCAAAAGGGAACATCTACTCATCGCTTGCCATCTGGGATGAACTTTGAGGGTAAACTTATAAGTAATATGAAGATGGACAGCTTCTTTAAAAATATTCATCAAAGCTCTTTAGATAGCACCTTCCAAACCCATGACCACTTCTGCCAGAAGGTCAAAGGAAGCAAAAAAATTGGAACACCAGCACCTGCAAGTTCCCCTCCAAGCCACTCGCCATTCTGACTTGGAAGTATATTGCTGTTCCGTTACCATTGCGGAGTCAAAATCCCAGAATTCTCTCCTTATTGACGTAGTGGGTCAACCTGCATCATGTGAACTGTAGCAATTTAAACTGGCATCTCACCACCACCATCAAGGGCAACTAGGGATGGATAATAAATGCTGGCCCAGCCAGCAGCACCCATATCCCATGATTTGTAAAAATAATAAGGAAGAGAGATGCCAAAGTGAACATAGGCCATTTAGAGTAAGAAAGGGTAACTAGGAAATTTCAGAGGAGTTGACTAAATATTTTGCATCAATCCTTGCAACAGGGGAGGCGGTGGCCTAGTGGCATTATCACTGGATTGTTAATCCAGAGAGCCAGATAATGTTCTGGTACTCGGGTTCGAATCCTGCCATGGCAGATGGTGGAATTTGAATTCAATAAATATCTGGAATTGAGAATCTAATGATGACTGTGAATCCATTGTCGATTGTTGGGAAAAACCCATCTGGTTCATAATGTCCTTTAGGGAAGGAAACTGCTATCTTTATCTGGTCTGGCCTACATGTGACTCCAGACCCACAGCAATGTGGTTGACTCTTAACTGCCCTCTGGGCAATTAGGGACGGGCAATAAATGCTGCCTAGCCAGTGACACCCCTCATCTCATGAATGAATGAAGGAAAAAAAATAGAAGGCACTAATAACATTCCAAATTGCTAAGTATTCAATGGGCAAAAAGAGGAGAGAAAATAAATACAATATCTATCACTAGAAAAAAAAAATGCAAGGGAATCTAATGAGACTAAAGACCGACAGGTCTCCTGGACCTAATGGGACGTAGCCTGGGTTAATAATGGAAGTAGCTAAAGAGTTAGTGGATGCAGTGGCCATAATCTTCCAATATCCTTAGATTCTGGAAAAGTCCCAGAGGATTTGAAAACTGCAAATGTAATACCTTTATTTAGAAAGGAAGGAGACTGAAAGTAGGAAACTTGTGGCTGAATTAGCTTAATGTCTGTCAGTGGGTAAATGTTAGAGTCTATTAGAAAGGATGTAATAGCAGAGCATTCAGAAATGCAGAATATGATCAAGCAGAGTGAGCATGGCATCAGGAAGGGGAAATCATGCCAACTAAACAACTAGAATTGTTTGAGTAGATAACAAGCAGGATAGATAAAGGGGAAACTTTGGATGTAATCTATTTGGATTTTCAGAAGACATGTGATTAGGGACCACACATTGGACTAAATATAAAATGAGCCCGTGGTGGTGTTAGCATATTAACATGGACAGAGGATTAGTGAACTAATAGAAGGCAGAGAGTAGGAGAAACAGGGTACTTTCGGGATGGCATGCTGTAACTAGTGGAGCGTCACAAGGTTCAGTGTTAGGGCCATAAGTGTTTACAATATGCATTAATGACTTGAATGAGGGAAGTGAATGTACTACCAGTAAGTTTATGGATTCCAGAAAAATAGAAAAATTGTAGCTAGAGTAGGCCGTTCAGCCATTGGAGTCTGCTCTACCATTCAGTATGAGCATGGATAATCATCCAGCTCAGTCCCCTGCTGTTGTCTTCTACATCATTTGGTGAGACTGCCGCTACTTGACTCCAGGGCTGCAGAGACAAAATGCTTTATCCAGTTGCCATTTCAGTTAGAGAAAGAGGAATCCAGAGTTGTGGTACAAGGATTTCAGTTCACAACAGTATGCATATTAAAATCCTCCTAACAATGGGAGGATGGGTTTTGTCAATGAGGCTGCTCTGTGCTGGAGAAAGAGCTATACCATGAACAATGCAGCCACTGTTCTGCCTCTCTTTTCTGTTTCTTTCAGTCTCTCTTTGTTTGTTTCTGTCCTTATGTTCTTATTTTGCATTTGTGCTCCCTCTGTTCTGCACTTTCTCACACCTTTGCAGAGTTTCACTTAATCTTTTGCATGCTGGTGTGTTCTCACTCATGTTCTCCCTCACTCACTGTCTCATATGTTTCCTTATACCTGCTCACACTCTCTTCATTTGCTTGCTCTTTCGTGCTCCCTCTCACTTGTTATCTCATGCTCCCTGTGACAATAAAGACTATTCTATTTGATTTGATTCTATTCTGTCTCTTGTGTGCTGTTGTACATCTACTTCACTTGCTCTTTCTACTCTCTCTCACTATCTCTGTCTTGCAATCTGTGTGTGTACAGACCTTTAAGGTCCATCCTCACTGACCACCTCCCCCCAAACTTCCAACTACATTGCTTTCTGTTTTAAAGTTGTAGGAATTTCATGGCAGCTTTGCTGATTTAGACGCTAGGTAATATTTCTCTGAGGTTTCAGTTCCCTCACAGGAAATTTCAAATTAGTGAGGAGGGGATCAATTACACTTTGTCAGCAGGTGAACTGTCACACCTGACTGGTCTAAAGCCATGGAGGAATTCAACAGATAGCAGTGAGGAAGTGGAAAGGCTGCGGAAGGATTTGGACAAGCTAGGAAAGTGAGCAAAGAAGTGGCAAATGGGATTGATGTGGGAAAGTGTAACGTTATCCACTTCAGTAGGAAGAATAGAGGCGTTGATTATTTTATAAATAGGGAAAGGCTTCTTAAATCTGAAGCACAAAATGACTTGGGAGTCCTAGTTCAGGATTCTGTTAAGGTTAACGTGCAGGTCCAGTTGGCAGTTAGGGAGGCAAATGCAAAGTTAGTATTAATTTTCAGAGGACTGGAATACAAGAGTAGAGATGTACTGCCAAGGCCGTATCAAGCTTTGGTCAGACTACATTTGGAATATTGAGAGCAGTTTTGATCCCTATGTCTAGAGTTGGAAGGGGTCCCGAGGAGTTTTAGAAGAAATGATCCTGGGGATGAAGGGCTCATCACGTAAAGAGTGGTTGAGGACTCTGGGTCTGTACTTAATCGAGTTTAGAAGAATGAGGGGAGGATCTAATTGAAACTTTCTGAATATAGTCATTCCTCTGCATCCGCAAAATTCGCAAGTGGAGAGCTTGTTAAAAATTGCAGATATGTGATTTTTGCCTGCGGATGTTGATTTTTGTTACTTAGTTTTTGGTGCAGATAGGTGAATTCACAATTCAGGATTTTGCACATGCAGAGTATTTGCTGTACTGAGATTGAGTGGACATGGAGATGATGTTTTCTCTGGTAGGATAGACTATATCCCAAGGGTACAGCCTCGAGTGAAGTGGCAACATTTTTAGACTGAGATGGGGAAGAATTTCTTCAGCCAGGGAGTGGTTAATCTGTGGAATTCATTGCTGCAGAAGGCTGTTGAGGCTGAGTCATTGAGTGTATTTAAAACAGAGACAGATTGAGTAAGGGGATCCAGGATTATGGAGAGAACATAGGAGAATGGGGTTGAGAAACATATCAGCCATGGTCGAATGATGGAGCAGACTTGATGGGCTGAATGACTTAATCCGGCTCCTATGCTTTATGGTCTCGCAGTCTAAAGATAAGCACTGGATGAGCTAAGTTGTGTTGTGCTAAGTTGGGATGTTGCTTTGTTCAGTAAGGAACATAATTTACAAGTTAGATTGAGATGCCACTGTAATCATTTACCTATTTCACTGACTATCTTTGTTACCAAGAGGGTTACTTCAATAATGTTGAAGATGGGCTTGTGTGATAGCTCTGACTGGCATGATAAAGGCTGAGGTGTGTTGTGTACACATGCCTTCACAGACTGACCTGTCTTATAAAAGAGACATCTCAAGACTGTGACCAATCCATTACCTTCGCTTCGCAGGTTGCAATCACAGGATTTGTTGCCTTGTCTTGTCTCCACTTGGAAGATTCCTGGGTGGTAATTGTGGTAATGTGTACAGTGTGTCCCTGATTTGCCACGGTGAAATTTCTTTCTCCCCTGCCTGAGTGAAGATAAATCCATGCTGTGTATCCAAGTTCTTTTCTCCCCCCTCCCAGCTCTCACTGCCCCATGCACGCTGTCAGGGGAATTAATCCATGCCCCAGGGCAGGATAAAATTCACACCGCATTTCCTGTGCATGAGATCATCAGTCTTTCTGGAACTGTTTGACCCTGACTTGAGAATGGCTCTGACTCTAGTGAATCAAAAAAATAAGTTAAATGTGACGGGTTGAGTTCTCTATTTCAGACTCTGGCTCTGGAACCTCCTGTAATCTTGTTAACTCTTTAAACACTGTGCAGGATGGCCTTCACTTTCCTGGAAGAGTTGGAATTATCATCTCCTTTTCAGATGTGGGAATGACACTCACTAATTTTCTACTTTTGCAAAGCAAATTGCTGAACTGGGGTGGCGTCTGCTCACTTCACAGCATATGTCCCTTTTTTTTAAGTTATTTAATTCCTGCCTTTCACTTTTCCTGACTGTACCTGATTCCAGATAGTCCAGTGCTATCCTAGGAAACTTGCTGTTCCTCTGCCCTGTTTGAATACTTGCAACAACAGCTTGCATTTGGTGTAATCAAACTTGTCTCAAATGCATCAGAGAAATATTATCAAAGAAAGTATATGCTGGCTTGTTGTAGTCAGCCTGAGACCAGCTACTTAGAAGGCTTAATAAATTCATCATGGTGGCTGTAAATAAAGCTGACAAATGGGCTTTTTTTATTGTTCATTATTGATATTTGGCCAAGGATTATTGATTGCCCTCCTTTAGTTGTTCTTGAATGATATTGTTACAACTCTGTGCAGGGCAGTTCAGAATCAAACACATAAAGGCCAGCCCTGGGCTAAGGTTGATCGGTTTCATTCCCTTCGGGGACAGTAATGAGCATCATTCCAACAGCTCCCTCATCACTTTTACTGATGCTGACATTTTACTTCAATTTTTTTTTAGAAGTCTTAGGAATGTACCTATACATCTTTGAAGATGGCACAAAAAGTTGAGAAGGCAGTTCTTAAAAAGTATATGATTTTCAGCCACTTCCGCCACATGCAATCCGACCCCACAACCGAAAGTATATTTCCTTCCCCACCCCTATCTGCCTTTGGTAGGGTCCGCTCTCTCCGCGACTCCCTTGTCCGCTCCATACTCCCCACTAGCCCCACCACCCCCCGCACCTTTCCCTGCAACCGCAGGAAGTGCTACACCTGCCCCTACACCTCCACCCTCACCTCCATATAAGGCACAAAACAAACCTTTCGCATCAGACAGGGGTTCATCAACTTGGTCTACTGCATTCGCTGCTACCGATGTGGCCTCCTCTACATTAGTGAGACCAAGCGAAGGTTCGGAGATTGTTTTGTAGAGCACCTGCACTCTGTTCGCGAACAACAACAACAACTTCTGGTCACAAACCATTTTAAACCCCCTCCCACTCCCTGGGCGACATGTCCATCCGGGACCTCCTCCAGTGTCACAATGACACCACCCACAAACTGGCGGAGCAGCACCTCATATTCCGCCTCGGGAGCCTACAGCCCAATGGCCTAAATGTGGATTATACCAGTTTCAAAATCTCCCCACCCCTGGTCTCATCCCATGATCAACCCTCCCTCTCATCCCCGCCTCCTTGACCTGACACAACCTGTCCATCTTCTCTCCCACCTAATCGCTCCTCCCTCCTCACTGACCAATCCCCACCACTGCCTACCTGCACTCACTTACCACCATCCCACCTACCTTCCCGTCCTCTCTCTCTTTATTTCTGAGCTCCCTTTCCCCTCCCCTCTTCCGAAGAAGGGTCCCAAACCAAACGTCAACTTTCCTGCTCCCCTGATGCTGCCTGAGCTGGATATCAATCTGCTTTATTAGTTAAGATGGCCAGTTTCTGTTAAAGATCTGTGTTCTGAATAGTTGTAGAATAGAAAAGACTGTTTGGTTATGATCATTTATTAATATACATTTACTTAGATGAAATTAAGTGTCTCTTTTTTTGCTTGACCTTTCTTCAGGATATCCGGAATACTGTGGGTAATATCCCTATGGAATGGTACAAGGACTATCCACATATTGGTTATGATCTTGACGGAAAGAAAATCTACAAACCAATCCGAAATAAAGATGAGCTGGATGAATTTCTGGATAAAATGGAAAATCCAGATTATTGGTATGGCTTTGAGTTTCGAATATGCTACAGGCCTTGGTGCAGTCCTGCCTGTTATCCAATTAAACTGTTTTGTTAGTTCATCTCATCACAGCTTGTATTATTGAACTGCTTATCGCATTAGATACAAAGGGCTAAGAAGCTGTTGTGGCACAGTGGTAGTGTCCCTACCTCTGAGCCAGGAAACCAGGATTCAAGTCCCACCTGCTCCAGCAATGTGGAATAAGGTCTCTGAATATGTTGGTTAAAAAATATCCCCACAAAAGGGCTGACAGATAGACTTGATCTTAAATGTGCTCTTTCCATAAATGTCGTGGGGTATTGCACCCAGCTGTCACCAGCCTGTGCTTTGTTAGAGATGAGGAGAATTTTTTTAGTCAGAGAGCGGTTTGTCTTTGAAACGCTGTTCCTCAGAGAGCAGTGGACGTTGGGTTATTGAATATATTCAAGACTGAGATTGTCAATCAGAAATAAGACCATAAGATATAGGAGCAGAATTAGGCTATTAGGCCTGTCTAGGTCTGCTCCACTGTTCGACCACGGCTGATATGTTTCTCAACACCATTTTCTTACCTTCTCCCTGTAACCCTTGATCCCCTTACTAATCAAGAACCTATCCATGTCTGTTTTAAATAACACTCAATGACTGGGCTTCCACAGCCTTCTGCAGTGATGAGTTCTACAGATTAACTACCCTGTAGCTGAAGAAACTCCCCCTTATCTCTTTTCTAAAGGGTTGTCACTTCACTCTCAAGCTGTGCCCTTGGGTCCTGGTCTCATTCAATGCAGTCCAAATATGGTCTGACCAGAACCTTGTACAACCTTAGCAGTACCTCTCTGCTGTTTTATTCTAGCTCTCTCAAAATTAATTCTAACATTGCATTTGCCTTCCTAATTGCCAACTGAACCTGCAGGTTAACCTTAAGAGAATCCTGGACTTGTATTCCCAAGTCCCTTTGTGCTTCAGGTTTATGAAGCCTTTCCCCATTTATAAAATAGTTTATGCCTCTATTCTTCCTACCAAAGTGCACAATCTCTCACTTTCCCACATTGTATTCCACCTTTGCCCACTCTCCTAGCCTGTCCATGTCATTCTGCAGCCTCCCTGCTTCCTCAACACTACCTGTCCCTCTGCATGTCTTCGTGTCATCAGCAAATGTAGAAACAATGCCCTCAGTTCCTTTGTCCAGATTGTTAACATATAATGTGAATAGTGTGGTCCCAAGATGTACCCCGGCGGAACTTCACTTGTCACCAGCAGCCATCCTGAAAAAGTCCCTTTTGTCCCACTCTGTGCCTTCTGCCAGTCAGCCAATTCTCTATCCATGCAAGTACCTTACCCCTAACACCATGGGCTGTTGTCTTATTTAGCAATTTCCTGTGTGGCATCCTGTCAAAGGCCTTCTGGAGATCTAAATAGATCATATCCAGTGACTCTCCTTTGTCTAACTTGCTCATTACCTTCTCAAAGAATTCTAGCAGATTTGTCAGGCATGACCTCCCCTTGACACAGCTGTGCACTTCCAAGTACTCTGCAAACTCATCCTTAATAATGGACCCTAAAATCTTACTAATGATTGTGTGGTCAGGCCCCACCCTTCTCATAGTTATCCCCTTATCTGCTGTGCCTAAAGTTAGATTCCTGACCCTTTCCATATTGTCTGTTCTGTTACTTGTTCTGGAAACTTTAATAACCTCTCCTTAGCATCCCCTCCCCGACATGCATCGCGCACTATTCACTCGCGTTCACACTCTGTTTAACATTTTCCACAATTTGCCATGCGACAAAAACCACCCCTTTGATAACTTAGTTTAAAGCCCTATCCACAGCCAAGTCATGCAATTTGCCAAGACTCTGGTCCCAGAATGATTCAGATGGAGCCCATCCCATCAGAACAGCTCCCTCCTTCCGATCTTTTGAACCATAAGTTTTCCTTTTGAATGTTGTTAACCCTTTGCCACTTAGCTCTTGATTCAAGTAGTAATCCAGATTTTATGACCTTTTTGGTTCTGCTTTTTAATTTAACTCTTTGCTGCTCAAGTTCCCTCATCGGAACCTCTTTCCTCTTTCTACCTATATCATTAGTATCTATGTGGACCATGACAACTGAATCTTTCCCCTCCCACTCCACATTCCTCCACAGCCCATTTGATATCCAAAACCTGGGCACCAGGCAGGTAGCATATCCTTCGGAACTCTCAATCCTGGCCACAGAATAGTGTCTATTCTCCTGGCTGTACTATCCCCAGTCACAACTACATTTCTCTTTTCTCCCCCCACCTCTTGAATGGCACCCTGTGTCACAGTGCTATGGTCAGTTTGCTTATCTTCCCTATTAGCCCACACTCTCATCCATACACAGAGCAAGAGTCTCAAAACCTGTTAGATAAGCTTAAGGGCTGAGGCTCCTTCAGCACAACCTGTTGGATCCCTCTACCTGCCTCATTCATAGTCACCCCTCCTGTCCCTGACTACTGATTGAATTCGAGCTAGTTAATCTAAGGGGTGTGGTTGCCTCCTGAAACACAGCATTCAGGTAACTGCCCCCCTCCCTTACGTGTCGCAGTGGTCAAAGCTCGGACTTCAGCTTGTCAACTCTGAGCAGCCAGCACTTGCTCCAGGTATGGTCACTGTGAACCACAGTGGGGTCCATCAGCTCCCACATCATGCAGGTACAATGCATCACCTAGCCTTTTAATTACTTTGTTCTTAATTTGATTTTTAAAAATTTCGTACGGGTCTATTCATTTGTAGTCTTAAATATTTCCACTATTTGCCTTCAATTTGAAAGTAATCTATAATCTGTGCAAGGAGACAGTGTTCTTAGGGGCAGACAGGAAAGAGGAATCAAAAGCTAAATCCAACAGTCATGAGCTTACTGAATGATGTATTGAGCTAAAAGGGCTGAATGGCCTAGTTTTGTTTCTTGTTTTTATGGTTTTCTTTTGTGCTTCCCCTATTAGTTGCCCTATGCACATAGTCTGTTTGCTTGTGAAGCTCCTTCTACTGATAGGGTAAAGATTAAGACAGAGGCTTGTAGGTGAGAGCTTGAACAAGGGTATGGTGAAGGAAATGAGGTGGTTCTGTTATTTAACCAAATATAATTTTCTTGACACCACTGTTTCCCCACCCTCCCCACTACCTTTCCACAGGCGTACTATTCCAGATAAGATGACCGGTACCGAAATTCGACTAACTGATGAACAAATAGATCTCATCCACAGAATCCAGAAGGGGCAGTTTGGAGATGCCAAGTTTAATCCGCATGAGGTGAGAATATTTGATTTTTGAGCAGTCATCTTCCTTCAGTATAAAAACACATTTTCCAGATTAAGTTGGAAATGAAACAAGCGCGCTGAATTTCGGAAACTCGCACTACAACTAAGACAGAGAATGGAGCACCAAACTGCAGGAGAGCCATTGATGCTCATGTTTGCTCACTGGCTCCTAGTCTTCTATAGAATGTCTCAGTGAGCAGTGTTCAGAAAACTTCACTCTGTCTCTAATTCTATGCTGTACCAGTCCTGCATGTGTTTGATTGGGACAGTATCAGAAGAGCTTTGAACTGTATTGAACCTGTGGTGTGCATGTTCAGTGCATTTGAGTCTGTGTGGAGAGCTATGGTGCATTTGTTATAAATGCATGGGGTGATGGAATTTAGCAGCGTGGAAGGAGTTAATTCAGCCTATAATGTATGTGCCAGCTGTCAGGTAAAACAACTTGTTTAATCCTTTCCCATTGTTTTGTTGCCTAAAAACTATTATGTGTTCCAACACTGCTGGCTACCCTGACAATCCTCCTCCTTGTTTTAAAAAGAAGTAACCACTGCCCCTTCTTTTAAATATAATTTTTAAATGTATTCCCTTGCCCCTCATCCACCAACCTATGAAGTAGCTTTGCCTGATTTTACAGGTCCTCCCTCCCGCCCCTCTCAACTTCCTGCAGCCTGTCTTATCCCACTACCTCTTCTCTCTGTCCTTCCCTTACCCATTCTCTCATCTTTAATTCATTTCCAAATTCTTTCTCCCTTTAATTTCTCTAAGAACTGAAGCCTCCCATTCTAGGTACTTTAATCATCATCATCTGCATATTCATATCTGTCTTGAAGTAACATTTCTGACATTGTTGCAAGGCTGAAAGTTTTACGTTTTGAGGATTAATGTTAATTATTCAGACAGTTTACTAAGTGAATAAGCCTAAATATTGTCGCAATTTTATCATCTACTCCAGCAGACTACCCCAAACTGATGTGCGAGCTCTGTTCCCAGATCACCTTATCGTTTCCTTGAACATCTGTGACATGCCAGTAACTGCAAATGATCAGATTTCTTTTCACTGTGTCTCTGACAGCTTGTGTAAGTTGTGGAGCTGCTTGTGCTATTCTGCTGTAGTACAGGTGTTTGTCACTAGGGGCTGTTGGTGAGCTGTGAATGTCATAAGCCAGTGGCCCCATTTGTTATCACCAGTACAGATATTTGGAATCGGGAGCAAGTCTGTTTATTCCAATGGCACTCCATTTATTGTCCACTGCAATGCCCTTTTCCAACATTATATTGGACATCTGTGATCTGGATGAATCACTCTTCCCAACTTCCCTCTATCCCTTTTACTGTTGATCTGCTTCCCGTCCTCTCACTATCTTCCCGTCCTGTATCCCAACCCACAACTGTGCACAGTCTCTTCCCCGTCCTGCTGCCACCTCTCTCCAACTCCTATTTCCAGCTCTTCTTTCTTGCATTCAACTTGCATCCCCATATGCAGCCCTCCTGTTTCATGAAAGCTTGCAGCACAGAGGAGACCATTTGATCAAGGTTACCTCTAGGGAGGAGCTATCCAGTCTTCCCGACAAACCAGTCCATATTTTTATTTAAGTTTGTTCATGGGTTGTGAAGATGGTTGGCAAGGCCAGTGTTTATTGTTGATCCCCAGTTGCCATTGAGAAGGTGGTGCTGATGAGCCACTGCACTGAATTCAAATGCAGGCAGGAGTCTTGGGTTCAATCCTAATTGGTCAGCTATGTGGTGTGGGACAAGAATCTCATTGTTAGGCCTGCTCTTGGGCAGGCTGTCCTTTCTCTGTAGGCCATGATGGAGCACTTTGGTTGGTTTTGAAGAGGGCTGGCCTCCAGAATCCAGCAGCATTACTGAGTCTGCATTTATAGCAGTGCTTTTAATGTAGATGGACTTGCCAAGGTGCTTCACAGAGGCATGATTATAAAATGGGCACTGACGCAGTGGAACTACAGAGCGTTGGTGACAAACTTCTTCAGAGAGGATTTTAAATAAGAGGGGCGCGAAGTGTCGGCAAGGTTTAGGAAGTGATGGTGTGTTTTAAAGGATAAAGACAGCTAATAGTAGGACATAGAGAATAGGGTGGAGGCATTCAAGGAATAGCTTGTTTTTGCAGTATTGGAGGATGGACAATATTGCATTGATTGGGAGAAGTGTGACCAAGGAGGAGTTCAAACCTGTGGATGAGAATTTTGGATCTAGGCATTAAAGAGTTTGACAATGAACAGATATGGAGTTTTGGGGTGAGGTAGGACAAGGACAGCAGCCTCTGGGGTAGCTGACAAATTGCTGGGTTTGCTTAATTTGTTTCTGTGTCTATCCTCTGTGTTTGCGTATCACAGGGATGCTGCAGGGACTTTCTAGGGCATACATGTGTGTCCTTATATAGTACCTGCAGCAGCCTTCTGCCTCCTCCCCATCATAAATACATTTAGTATGAGAAAGAATAATTAGAAAGAAGTCAAGGTGAGGGTGCAGAGGAAATTTGCTAGAATTAAATCCAAGGATGAGACCCATTAAAAATGTGGAGAGATGCAGACACTGGGAATTTTAAGAGTAGAAGGAGATAGCGATTTTAGTAGCGATGTTCAAAATATGCAGGAGGGTCATGTAAATGTATGAAATATGAGCAGAAGTAGTCCATTCAGCCCCTTGAATCTGTTCCACAATAAATAAGATCATGCTGATGTCTTAGTGTTTTGAATTTCACATTCCCACCCGACCACCTCAATGACCCGTCTTCCACCACCTTTTGAGACAGAGAATTTTTCCTCATCTCAGTCCTGTAAGGGCAACCCCTAGTTTAAAAACAGCATTCCTGAGTTCTGGACTGACCCACAGGGAAAACATCCTTTCCACAGTTCCATTGTTCAGTCCGTTCAGGACATTATATACTTCAGTCAAATCACCACTCACTCTTTTAAATAAGTACATGAATAGGAAAGGTTTGGAGGGAAATAGGCCAGGAGCAGGCAGGTGGAACTAGTTGAATTTGAAATTGGGTTCAGCGTGGACGAGTTGGACCGAAGGGTCTGTTTACATACTGTATGATTCTAAGCAACCTATATTCATAAAACAGCTCACTCATTTTAGGTATTGATCTAATAAAGGTTCTCTGAAACACCACCAGTGCATTTACATTCTTCTTTAAATAAGGGGACCAAGACTGCACGTATTCAAAATATGTTCTCACCAATGCCCTGTACAAGTGAGGCAGAAAGCCCTTTTTGTTCTTGTTCAGTTCCTCTCATAATAAAAGATAGCATTCCAACAGTTTGATTACGAACTTTAGCTGCATGCTAACTTTTTGTGACTCATGGACCAGCACCCCTAAGTCCCTTTGCAAGTTGGAATTCAACGATCATTCTCCATTTAAGTAATACTCTGCTTTTTCATTCTTCCTGCCAATACAGCAACTTCACATTTTCCCTTTTTTTTCGTTAATGGGATGAGGACATCGCTGGCTACGCAGCATTTATTGCCCATCCCTAATTGCCCAGAGTGCAGTTCAGAGTCAACCACATTGCTGTGGGTCTGGAGTCACATGTAGGCCAGATCACGTAAGGATGGCAGTGAACCAGATGGGTTTTTCCTGACAATCGACAATGGATTCACAGTCATCATTAGATTCTTAATTCCTGATATTTATTGAATTCAAATTCCACCATCTGCTGTGACGGGATTTGAACCCAGGTACCCAGAACATTATCTGGGTCTCTGGATTAACGGTCCAGCGATAATAACACTAGGCCATCGCCTCCCCTTTGTACTCCATTGTCTGATTTTTCTCCACTTACTTAAGTTATTTTTGTGTAAAACTTCAAAACATTCTTAGGTAACACCAAGATAGGTAGCTGTGAATTTAACTACCATGCCTTTACTTGCCTCTTCTCTGATTTAAATAGTAAAAGGTTGAGGCCCCAGCACAGAGCCGTACAGGATTTCACTTGTCACAGCCTACCAGTCAAACATCTATTTATGCGTACTGTTTCAGAGATAGTAGGAACTGCAGATGCTGGAGAATCTGAGATACCAAGGTGTAGAGCTGGATGAACACAGCAGGCCAAGCAGCATCACAGGAGCAGGAAGGCTGACGTTTCGGGCCTAGACCCTTCATCAGAAATGGGGGAGGGGAAGGGGGTTCTGAAATAAATAGGGAGAGAGGGGGAGGCGGATAGAAGATGGATAGAGGAGAAGATAGGTGGAGAGGAGACAGACAGGTCAAAGAGGCGGGGATGGAACCAGTAAAGGTGATTGTAGGTGGGGAGTTAGAGAGGGGATAGGTCAGTCCAGGGAGGACGGACAGGTCAAGGGGGCGGGATGAGGTTAGTAGGTAGGAGATGGGGTGGGGCTTGAGGTGGGAGGAGGGGATAGGTGGGAGGAAGGACTGGTTAGGGAGGCGGGGACAAGCTGGACTGGTTTTGGGATGCAGTAGAGAGAGGGGAGATTTTGAAGCTTGTGAAGTCCACATTATATCGAAACTACCCTATAGTTTCCTACAGCTTTCTGTCTCCTTTCTTCTTGAATAGAGGGGTTCAAGCCTCAACTTTGTACTATGATGGAGCCTTTCTTGAATCGAGGGAATTTTGGAAAGTTAACAACAATGCATCTTCTGTCTCATCAGTCACGTTTTTTAAGACCCTAGGATCAAACCAGGGTCCCTTGTGATTGTGATCTCACTCAGTTCCTCTCTCTCTTCCATCTCTTTTGATTTACAGCTAATACTGGATTTTTTTGTGTCTTCTATAGTGAATACAGAAACAAAATATTTGTTTATTCTATTCACCATTTCCTTATTACCTCCTATTCACACCTCATTCTCACCCTTTAGAGGACCACCATACACTTTATTTGCTCTTTTCCTTTTTAGATATCAAAAGAAACTCTTGCTATTTGTTTTTACATTCCTAGCTAGCTTCCTCTCAACCTCCTAATTTTTTCCTCCTGATTAATTGGGAGAGCTGTCTCACAGACTCGTCAAGCAACAGCCTGACATCGTCTTACTTACAGAATCAAACCTGATAGACAATGTCCCAGATGCTACCATCACCATCCCTGAATACGTCCTGGTCCATTGGCAGGACAGACCAACCACAGGTGGCGGCACAAGGGTATACATCAGGAGGGAGTTTCTCTCTGAGTCCTTAACATTGACTGTGGATTCCATGAAATCTCATAGCTCAAGTTAAACATGGGCAAGGCTAACTGGTCTGTAATTCCCTGGTTTCCATCTGTCACCCTTCTTAAAGAGCAGAGTGACACAAGCAACTTGCCTGTCTCTCCCAGTCTGTGTTAAGACTAAAACCCCCCATTAATACTACTTTGCGTCTACTACATGGTTGCCTAATTCCAGCATTCATACAATCTAGCACTTCTGAGCTGCTACGAGGTGGTCTATATATGACACCTCTTAAGGTTTTAGTTCCTTTACAATTCCTCAGTTCCACCTATAATGTCTCCATTGGGTGATTCCTGCCTCACCATTAGAAGCGATTCTGTTTCTAATTAGTAATGCTACTGTACACCCCTCGAGCGTTTTCTCTATCCTCCTGTAAACCTTATCCTAGTATGTTTAGTTCCCAGACCTGACCATCCTGCAGCCATGTGTCCATAATGTCTGCTATATCATAGTTTTCAATTTGAATCTGTGCCTGCAGCTCATTTAATTTGTTCCTTACACTCTATGCATTTGTAAAAAGAACTCTAATTTTGTCTGTACTCTCTATCCAGTCTTTAGCATCTTTTTATTATTCCTTCCTCCTGTCTTACTCAATATACCCTTTATAGTCCCGCCTTATTCATTAAACTGGCTGTGCTTTTTCATCCTATTAACCTCTACCTTCTCACATGCTGCTCCAGTTCCCATCCACCTGTCGTACTAGTTTATATCCTCCGGAGTGGCACTTGCAAACCTCCCTACAAGGATATTGGTGCCCCTCCAGTTTAAGTACAACCTGTTCTTTTTGTACAGGTCCCATCCACCCTGGAAGAGATCCCAATGATCCAGCTGTGTATTCAGCTGGACTTTCTTCCTATTTCTGGCCTTACTAGCACAGGGTGTAATTCAGAGATGACAACCCTAGACTTTTGTGTAACTCCCTAAATTCTTTTTGCAGAATCTCATCACCCATCCAGCCTATGTCTTTTGTTCCAATATGGGCCACAACCTCTGGCTGTTCACCCTCAGTACAACATTCTTCCTGTAGTGCAGTGATCAGAACTGCAGTTCCAGCTACAGCCAAAACACATCTCAAGAACCTCTCGGTCCACGTTCCCAAAATCTGTACCTACACCCTCCTTCTCCAGAGTGAAGACAGATGTAAAATAGTTGTTTAACACCCTAGCAGTATCCTCCAGCTCCACGCTCAGATTGCCCCTTCAGTCCCTAATAGGTCAGTTTCCATGGTTATTCCCTTCCCTTTGTACTTTCTAGACTCCAGTATGACCTCTGTTGATTTACTCCCTTTGTACTATTAAAAGTCTCTTTCTCTTTTCTTCCTTATCCAGTCCTCGCAGATTCAAGATGGCAACAGAGTAGTAGAGGGCTCATCTGCTCCTGTCTTCCTTCTTTCCTTTCTTTGTTTCCTTCCTTCCTTCTTTGTTTCCTTCCTTCCTGCCTTGTTTCCTTCTTTGTTTTCTTCCTCCTTTGTTTTCCTG
>NC_063333.1:2535144-2572960 GCF_021869965.1 Rhincodon typus
TTCCTGCCTTGTTTCCTTCTTTGTTTTCTTCCTCCTTTGTTTTCCTGCCTTGTTTCCTTCTTTGTTTTCTTCCTCCTTTGTTTCCTGCCTTGTTTCCTTCTTTGTTTCCGTCCTTCCTTCCTTCCTTTAAAGCCATTTGCAGTGATTTGGCAGCATCGGCAAGGCAGCGAGAGCGAGCCATACACGGAATGCCTCCCACCGTTCTGTTGTAGATTTACCCAGAAGTAACATTTCCCAGACTATTTTCGCCAGATGCTGTCATATTTTAATAATATGTCTTCCCACAATCTAAACACTTTTTTTTTTACAGATCACCTTTTTCCTTTTCCAGATTGCTGAGGGTCGAGGGTCGAGGGTCTAGGGTCACTTGGATTTTACAAAAATTGGCAGTTATAATAATTGACAGTGGTTACATGGTCACCATTCAGATAACAACTTTTAATTCCAGATTTTTATTGAATTCAAATTTCACCATCTACCATGGTGGAATTTTAACTTGTGTTTCCAGAACATTAGTCTGGAATTCTGTGTTATTACTCTAGTGACATTACCATTAGATTCCTGTGTCCCCTTGGATATATCCTTTAAGCGATGGGAGAGAAAATGCAGAGCTCTTGGCAAATAGCAGAGTGTGACTAATTGGATAGCTGTTTCAAAGAGTCAGCATAGGAATGATGGGCCAAATAGCCTTGTTTTCTGTGAGATTGTGTGAAAGAACCATTGTAAACATTGTGGTCTGGTACCATGTCCAGCTGGTGTCATAATATATGCCTCAAACACCATTAGTTTATCAGTGTTTCAGATCCGCTGGGGAAGTTTTGAATGCAAAGGGTTACTTGAACGATTTCTTTTTAATAGTTTCCTAACTTGGGCTGAATTTCAAAATTTCTACCCAAAGAATTTGCATTGAATTCCTGTGAACATACTTCATCCCAGTGAATGCGGTCTGTTCTTTCAAAAACACTCTCAGGTTGGCCTGGAGTCGGTGAAATCTGTCTAACCACTGGCCCTTGGGACAGACCAAATGTCTTGAGGCAGGTGACCTTTCAAAGGAATTTCTTTTCTCCCCTGATATTTATTGGAGTAAAGGATGCTGGTGAATTATTTTCTCCTTCTCTGCTTTTTCCTAATTCCCCACTGCGTTATTTTGTTGCTGTTGTTTGCATTGAGGACTCTCAGGCTAGGTACAACACAAGGAAACATTTCCAACTGCATTAATTTATCTTGTACACCAAGCAGCCTTATTGTCCAGGGAAGTAGGCTCAGCAGTTGGCTTTGTGTCCTCTAGGACCTCAATCAAAACTGTCCCAGACTTGCAGCTTGCAGAAAGAGAAGGTATTTAGTTCCATCATTCGAGGCTGAGTGTGCACTTCATTGCTGAGGTATTGGGTCAGCCTTCTAACAATACACCAACCCAATCCTGACTGCACTAGTGTCACCTAACACGCAACATCATAATTCTCTGGCTGAAATAAAACTGATTAGAATTCTCGAGCATTAGAGCCCTTTCACCCATTGAAACCTGTCCAGATATTATATCTCCATATCTATTATTGTCAGCCCCGATAACCTTGAATATGTCACCTTCACTCCCTGTACTCATTAATTTTTTTTCTGATTCACTTACAGCATGTGAGCATCACTGGCTGGGCCAGCATTTGTTTCCCATCCCTAGGTGCCCTTGAGATGAGGATGAGCCGCCCTTTGGAACCGCTGTAGTCCATTTGGTGTAGTTACAACCACATTGCCATTCCCAGCCAGACCCCTCCTAATCCCCCTATCTCTCTGCATCCTTTAATATCCCATCCAGTCTAATCCCAATCTTTCCCCTCACTCCCTGCACCCTTTATTGTCCCACCCAATCTAATTAAGCTGTAGTCGAAATTAAATGAGATTTTATAAAACGTGTTACAACAAGAATAATACAACACCTTACAAGGCAATACTGAAAGGCCCAGTTTACAGCCTTGTATACCCATAGGCCTGTATCGACCTTGAGAGGAGACAAGAGATTGCAAAGTGATTCCTGTAGACAGGAAAGGAAAGACTGAGTACAGGAGATTTCTGTTCATTGTTTTCATATCATTTTTCTACAATGTATCTGTATGTGATTGCGGAAGTGTAAGGGTTGATGATTTACTATATGTATCAGCCAGACATGGGGCAGAGATTGGACAGGGATTAGGCAGACATGGAACAGATCTGGGATCAAGTGCCAGACAGAATTCGGTTTGGCCAGTTTAACATTGAGGTTGTTTGAATAAACACAAAGTTAACCTGCATATCTGAGTTCTCCTGTGGTCTATGTAAGAGAGTTAACCACAACACACGCTCCCCTTCACTCTCCACACCCCTTTAATATTACACTCAGTCTAATCACACTCTCCTGCTTACATCGCACTCCTTTTTCCTGATTTGAGTTTATATTGTGTTTGAATTGCATTGAATTTCAGTGTGTATTTGTCAGAGCCCGTAGTGAAACTGATGGGCCTTATGTGAATTGACTCCGTCTCCAGTGGTTGTGTGGTTTAGACAGAATCTGAAATGAATACTTTCTGTTTCTCTTTGTTTAGCCTTCCATTGATTTTTTCACCCATGAGACGATGATTCACCCAGTGACCAACCATCCAGCTCACAAGCGTAGCTTCATTCCATCGCTCATCGAGAAGGAAAAGGTAAGACCAAGCAATTATTCCTGAGCTGGGCTTTGGCTGTTGAACCATTCTTCTGTATCTCTCATAAAAACCAAAAGAACTGCAGATGCTGCAAATCCGGAACAAAAGCAAAGTTGTTGGAAAAGCTCAGTAGGTCTGGCAGCATTTGTGAAGGAGAAAACAGAGTTAATGTTTCAGGTCCGGTGACCCTTCCTCAGAGGAAGGGCTCAACGGAAGGGTCACCGGACCCGAAACGTTAACTCTGTTTTCTCCTTCACAGATGCTGCCAGACCTGCTGAGCTTTTCCAGCAACTTTGTTTTTGCTTCTGTATCTCTCTTGCTGTTACCCACAAGGGAGCTAGAACGAAGTTGCAGCTTGGATTGGATGAGACCTACAAAGTATCTGAGACTAAAATAAATGGTAGCCCATGCACACTGAAAAGTCAACTCAGAAGGTAGCCCAAGACCTCTAACTATCTTGACTTTACCTTGTGTGAACTGACCACTTCCAAAATTGCTTCACGTAATTTTCTAAAGTTACTATTGCACACAGATGAGCAACCTGCAATCAGAGTTACACATTGGGCAAATCCAATCATACTCACACGCAAACTAAGGTAAAATTGACCCCTACAGTTTGTTGTCGTGTGTGTGTG
This sequence comes from Rhincodon typus, assembly GCF_021869965.1. Lineage (NCBI taxonomy): Eukaryota > Metazoa > Chordata > Chondrichthyes > Orectolobiformes > Rhincodontidae > Rhincodon > Rhincodon typus. Next base: position 2,538,455 of record NC_063333.1, read on the forward strand.
GATGGTTTTTACCAGAAGATTATAATTGGTGTGGGACTTCAGGAATGAGCAGGAATAAAGCTAAGACTATTTTCCTTGATACAGAACGAATTAGAAGCTGATCTAAAGCAAACTTTCAAACAAAGAGAGGTATTGATATAGGAGGGGACAAACTATATCTGTTGGTAATTGGGTAAGTCATTGGTAAAGTAGTTTAAAGGGGAGTTGACTCACTCAGTTGTCAGTATCAGGAATGTTAGATCCTGAGAAGATGGTGGAATTTGACTCCATCAATAACTTAAAGGGGAATTGGACAGGTTCTTGATAATGAGGTACTTGCAGAGTTATGGAGAAAGAAGTGGGAATGTTGGACTAAACATGATTGCATTTTCAAGGACCCAGTATAAACCTGATGGGCCAAATGGCCTTCTACTATCTTGAGTCATCACAGCATGTAGATGGATGAAGGGACTTCCTGTAACATCCCAGTCTCTTCAGGGAAAGAAACTTGCCTTGTATCAATTCATTTGTTTTTCTTTCAACTGTTTCCATGTTACATGTGCTACCCACAATGTTGGTTGGTCAGCCTTCATATCAAACACCTTTCTCATTTTAGGATTTGTCTGGTGCCCCTCCAGCCACTAACCCTGCCCATTTATCTGTGCTGGCCAAAACGTGCTAGCTAATCTACATCAGTAGCAGGATTCTTTTGTACCCCAGTCCTTCTGCTGTGATTGAAGCCTGAGGCTTACAGCTCAGAGAGGCAGTGCAATTCCCGAAACTCACCTTCTATCAGTTATCTAAGGGCATTCTTAGTAGAGACTTGACATCAACTGAAAATTTGAATTCATCTGCTTGTAAGTCGAGTAAGGGACTGTATTTAAACTGATGACCAGAGAAGAATATTGTTCTTCGATCCATAAGTTGCTTCCATTATATTGAAACAGTGATGTTACATTTCATCTCTCTTCCATCCTACAGGTATCAAAACTGGTCAATGCAATAAAAATGGGCTGGATCAAACCACGCAAGCCTCGAGATGACACGCCACAGTACTATGACTTGTGGGCAAAGGAAGATCCCAATGCAATCCTGGGACGTCATAAAATGCACATCCCTGCACCCAAGCTGAAGCTCCCAGGGCATGAGGAATCTTATAACCCACCACCTGAGTACTTGCTAACAGAGGAAGAGGTGAGGAGTTACTTCCTCTGCTAGATGGTGTGGCCACTGTGTGCTGCCTTTGGTTGGTTAAATGTTACGTTTGATGGCTGCTCATCTACAGCCATTATTTTCAGCTGCTTCTAGCTATCTTTGAGAAAGCAGTCAATATCCTTTCCAGTGCAGGTACAGACTGACATCACATACATGAGACATGAAGCAAACGCCCTTGCTGGACCTAAAGATGATGCATTGGAGGGGAGCACTGATGGTTTTTATACATTTTTTTTCTGCTTCATTTCCTCCCACCCACCCTTTGTTTTTCATTTACCTGTGGGACACAGGCATCACTGGCTGGCCTGCATTTAATGCCCATCCCTTTAACCCCATCCTTATCCTAAAGAAGCACATAAGCTGTTCCTCTTCACCCCACCTGGATGGTTATGTGCTCTTCCAGCTGGCTGTCTTAAGCAGCCGTAATTTATGTTTATGTGTACAGTGAAGATATGGCTGCCACCTATGGGAAAATTAACAATGTCCATACAACCAATTGACAGAAAAGAAAATACAACATTGTGGCAACTTTTATCTGTCTTTGAAAGAATAAGCTGAACGGTCTACCTGATTCATGTCGCTGTTAGAACAAGTATCAACATGTCTTTTTCATTACTGATATCATGGGTGTGTGCCATGGAGACACAGGGATGAGGTAGGGATATGGGGAACCACCTCCCTTGCATCTGTTTATTCCCAACTATATTGTGGAGATTCTGGTGTTGGACTGGGTTGGACAAATTCAGAAGTCACACAACACCAGGTGATGAAGGAGCAGTGCTCCAAAAGCTTGTGATTTTAAATAAATCTGTTGGACTATAACCTGGTGTTGTGTGACTTCAGACTTTATTCCCAACTACCTTGTGCTTCCAGTGCAACTTAAGCAGTTTTTAGATACAATGTGGCAGTGGTCAAGAAAAGCTCTTTGTGAGCCCCTGGATCCACAAAATTCAAACTGGACAAAGCAGCAAATGAGAAACAATAGCAGAGATGAGGTTTTCAGTGTTGTGTTGCTGTACGTAGCTCTGTAGTCGCAAGTTAGATATTGCTGCTATAGAGACTCCCTTACAAATTGTGCCTGTTTCTGAGGAGGAAGAACCCTAGATGATTAACTCATTCCTTTTTGTTTACCCCTCCTAGCAACATGATTGTTCTCTGCACCTCTGGATATGATCTAATAGAGTGCAGTCATCGTTTGTGTCCAGTGACCCAGAAACAGGAACATACATGTTTCGCTTCATTGACTCCCTTATTCCACCTGGTCTAATGCTGCTTGCCCGATGTTTGTCTTTTTGCAGAGACTGGCCTGGGAACAGCAGGAACCCGAGGAACGGAAGCTGAGCTTCCTCCCACAGAAATTCACATCTTTGCGTGCCGTGCCTGCATTTTCACGCTTCATTCACGAACGCTTTGAACGATGCCTCGATCTCTACCTCTGTCCACGACAAAGGAAAATGAGGGTAGGTTCATTGTTGTTTCATTCTGGGACCCTGAGGTGCCAAAGAAAAGGCTTATGTAACTGTTAAATTTACTTTCAAGATTGGTCAGTTGTTTTTAGAGACCTGCTTCTGCATTAAGCCCTTTCACATAATTTACTTTTTGAAGCAATTGTTAATTATTATTATTAGTAGTGTTGTTATATGGAGAATCAAAGTGATTAGTTTGTGTGCACACACACACACACACACACACACACAGCAGTTATGTATATGGGCAGTTATTCTCAGTTGGGTCACTGTTATGGAATGTTGGCTAGCGGATCAGGAAGAACTCAAAGCTCTGCTTTAAATATTATTGTGGGTTCTTTCACACCCAGCCGAGGGGGCAGCCAAAACCAGTTTTCAATATCTCGTCTAAAAGGCCACAGCTCTGACCATGTAGCTCTCCTCCAAAGCTGTCAGATGAATTGTTGATGCGGTATGTGTTTTGCTCAAGGGTTGTGAATAATGTTTTTGTTTGTGTTTTGCTGATCCCAAGAATTACACTGGTGAGGATACTGCTTAATGTGACAGGTTTTTTTTAAACTTTGTTGGCTTTCCTCTAGGTGAATGTGGACCCTGAAGACTTGATACCAAAGCTTCCCAAACCAAAGGATCTCCAGCCTTTCCCAACCACTCAAGCACTGGTGAGCACCATCCATGTGAGGAGCTGTCTGCCCTTGCACTGAAACGTTCTATGTAAAAGGTTTCTTGTATGAGTGCTCACTTTACACCAATTGCGAATATGCAGTAACAGAGGTCGTATGGTTGCATCAAGTGGCCATGTCTTTTTTTAATTCTGCATGGCATCGCTGTGTAGGCCAGCATTTATTGCCCATTTCTAACTGATGTTGAAACAATGATCTTTTAAAGGAAATGGATGCAGATAAGTTTCCCTACCTTTGGGTGTAAGGTATGTTTCTCCTCACTTGTGTTATATGGTTGCAGGGTCACCATCTCTAATGTGCTGGGGTGTCCATGATTGGATCAGATGGAAACTTCTTGTCAGCTGCCACATATTCTGTGAAGCGAGAGATGATGGTACCTTTGGTGACTGTCATTATATTTCCAAATCATAGACTCCGACACATACTGGCCATAGAGCTTTGTGTGTATCATTATATAATCCTCTTGAGACCACCTGTAGCATCTTATCTAAGGACTAAATTTAATCTTGTTATTGTTATTTGTGTCTGTATTTGTTTATTTATACTCTTCTATTTATTTTTAAATTTATATGTTGCTGCTATAAACACAACTTGTTTTTGTTTGCAGCCCATTGGATTTTGTATATATTAAACCTAGAATTTTTCTGATGCATTCCAGAGCTAATTTGGCAACATGCTTCACTGTACCTCCGGAACTAAAAGAAGGCAGTGGCATAGTAGTAATGTAACTCTACCAATCCAGAATCCTCAGCCAATGTTCTGAGGACATAGCAGGTAGTGAGAATGAAACTCCGCGATGTTCTGGAATAAGGAGCTGGCCCAGGGACCATTGTTGACTGTGACTGTGACTGTAATTCCTAAAGTCCTCCAAGGAAAGAACCCCACCATCTTACCTGGTCCAGCCTGCTTGTGATTCCAGGGTCAGCCAAGAATTAGTAGGAATCTCAACAGCATGACAGCCCATATGTTGTCTCATTGCAGGTCACCCTTCTGAATTAGAGAGACTACAGAGAAAAATCAGGCTACTTATTTAGAAAAGATAGATTGGCTATAGAGATGATGGAATTGTCATCAGTGGTCAAAATCTATATTGTTAGCAATTAAAGATAACAAAGGTCCTATCACACTAATACAAATAGTGTAGATCACCTAGTAGAGGGAGGAAAGTGAATAAAAAAACAAATTGGAGAACTGAGTAAAAAATATAAACTACTCTGATATTAATTGGACAGAAGAGGTTGGAATTGGGGATAAGGAAATGGACTTTCTATGTTGTGACAATGTGTAAAGAAAAGATTCAATCTGAAATGTTAAGTATGTTTCTGTCCACAGATGCTGCGTGACCTATTGAGCTTTTCCAGCTGATTTTGTTCTTACTGCAGATGCTGGAAATCCTGCATTATTTTGCTTTTATTTGGGATGATTTGCTGTTTGATCCAGTAATGTGGGAATGAACCAGAGCAGAGAGGTAAAATTGAGGATCAGCTAGACAATAGTGACCATAACATAATACACCAGAGAAGGACATAACTATGTCAAAAACCAGATTAATATCTTGGATTAAAACTGGTTTTGATAAGATGACATTAAACTTTGGAAGATGAAAATAAATAGTATTGGCAAACAATAATTGTAGAACAACAATGGGAAGCATTTAAAATGGTTTTCAACAGGGTGGAAGGAAAATATGTTCTGATAAAAGGAAAGAACAGATTAAACACTTAAGACTCCAAGGATGGATAGGGAATGTTGGGGGTTAAGAAAGAGGTTTGTATATTAAGTACAATTGCAGCCAAGGAAACCATAGGAAGAAAGATTAGAAGAGAAGTTGGTTTTGAAAAAAATTAGGAAGACAGAGTAACTATAAATTTTCAGGGAACATAAAATAGTAGCACATTTGACGTGTGTATCAACAAAAATGAAGTCTGTGATGGGACCACTTTAAGGGACATGTGTTGAGGGAGATAAGAGGCACACAGCATACTATCGATTTCAGGCAGGGATCTCCATACAGTGCATCTCTGATGGCTGAGGATGTCATTCCTGGAGAGGCAAGTTCTGCCACAAGCATTGCACACGAAACTATCCAGCACGATGGCGTGTTGTTTTGTGTTGCCAAGCCGCTATAGCCACTGGCCATCATGGTGGTACGTGCCATCTCACAGGAGGTGTTGCTGTTTAGGGCCTTCATGTCATAATTGCAAGCATCCTTGAAGCAGAGTTTTGGGTGTCCCACTAGGTGCCTGGTTCTAAAGACATTGCCATCCAGAAAGGCTGTGGGTGTGTGACTGTCTCCGTCCTGCAGATGTTCCCCATCCAATGAAATTGCTTCTATTTGACGAATGCAAACACATTTCGGAGCTCTGCTTTTTGAGAGAGTGCTGCATCTGTGATTTTAATCCTACTAGGATATAAAATATTCGTCTGATGGTGCCATGTTCCTTTGGTACTTGCCTTTCTAGTGGAGCAGTGATCCTGCAGTTCTCTGACAGCGTGGTACTCCCTCAGAGGAGGCCCTCTGGCAGCATGGCTTTTCTTCAGTGGCAGCCTTTCAGTAGTACGGCAATCCCTTGGTGACAACCCTCTGACAGTGCTACTTACTCCATATTAAGGAGGATAAGGCTTGAGAAACTGTGTTAATGTCTTTCTAGAAGTGGGGTCTTTTGAGCAGATCTGTTATCTTAGATCCCCTATCTAGGTTCCTTAGACTACAAATGAAATTGACTGTTTTGCTGTTGCAATTAAATGTTTATGAGCATGTTGTCGGACTGACCTGTCCCTGATTTCACTTCCTCCTTTTTTTTTTAAACAGGTTTACACAGGGCACACTAACTTGGTGCGGTGCATCAGTGTCTCTCCCAGCGGGCAGTGGCTGGCCTCGGGTAACAGCACATTCCTTTCTTTTCCATATTACATCTTTGGTTGTTAGTGCTCTTAAAACAACAAATGAAAGGGGAAGTAAATGTGTTAAAAAGGAAGCTGGAACATTTCTGTGGGCACTCTACTCTGAGCAGCAGCTTTCCAGCCGCTGAAATCATTCTGCACGGCACTGAGGTAATCGAGTTATTCCACAGCTCTCTGAGATTGTGAGTTTGTGTCTAGCTGAGGAATGAACTCGGATTGGAGCACTGCAAATCTCTTCCATACAGTCAGAGGATGCCAAGTAAACACAGCAATTTGCTCACTCTGTGATTATTTTATTTTCCATTAAGTCTTAATTTAAAAGATGTGGCTTTTAAACACCCATTTGGGGGAGGAGTGCAGTCTGCTCCCAGACATCTGCTCACAATGAGCAAGTTGTTTCACTGGCTGGTGAATAACTTATGTAATTTGATTTTGTTTTTTTTAATGTTATTGTAGCCTAAATTACATTTACAATAGGTAAATGACATTTGCATACATGAATTGATTTTGTTTAACATATTTGACCATAAAATGTTCAAGGATTCTGTGTGATAAATGGTCATTATGTGACTGACTTTACGCACTACCTTTGTATTATGTCACTACATCTGCATTTGAGTTCCTGTGGTGCAGTGACTATTGTTATTTAGACATTTATAACATACTTTTCATGATCTCAGTGTCTCAAAGCAGATTACAGACAATTTAGTGATCTTTGTAACGGAGGAAATGTGACAGCCATTTTGAGCGCAGCAAGATCCCACAATCACACATGCAACAAGTGACTACATCTATTTGATTGAGGGTTAAGTATTGGTCCGGGCTCCCATTGTTTTCTTTCAAAATGGTGCCATACGATCTTGTGCATCAAGCTGAGGGGGCAGACCAGGCCTTAGTTTCTCTCCGTTTGAAAAGACTGCACCTCTGGCAGTGCAGAAATCTCTCTGTGCCCTTCCTCCTAAAAGTATAAGAGTTTAGTCATTGCACAGACAACAAGTGATAAACTGTAAGCAGAGCAGTCTGAGCACTCCCAGCTCTTTGAATGTCTCCTTGAGAACTCTTTAATGTTGGACACACAAGTGGAGCTTCAGTTTAGTCTCTTGTCTCACAGACACATTCCAGTTTGGGGTAATGCACAATACAGTGCTAGTAGCTTATCCGTTCTAATTTCCCAGCTTCCCAATTTTCTGACTGCCTCCCACAGGCTCGGATGACAGCACAATTCGTTTTTGGGAGGTTTGCACAGGCCGTTGCCTAAGAACAATCGAGGTGGAAGGGGTAGTGAGAAGCATTGCTTGGAATCCTAACCCGGTTCAGTGCCTTGTGGCATTGACTGTGTAAGTACACTGTGACCTGGGTACCAATCATTATTTGAATGATTACACAGTTACTATTGGTGTATTCAGCATGTAGCAGGTTAAAGTTGTTGGAAATAAAGTTATGTTGTTCATCCAGGGGTAACGCATGACAATCAAGTTGATATACATTGAGGGGTCAGTTTTACTCTGCATCTAACCTGTTTTGGGTGTGTATGATGGGACCATCACAGAAAGACCTTAACTCTATATCTATCCCAATGTTGTACGTATGAGAAAAGACTGGATCGAGTGGGTTTGTACTCGCCAGATTTTAGGAGAATGAGTTGAGGGGGGATCTCATAGAAACATATAAAATCCTGATGGGACTGGACAGGCTAGATGTGGGAAGAATGTTCCTGATGTTGGGCAAGCCCAGAACTAGGGGTCACCGTCTAAGAATAAGGGGTAAGATATTCAGGATTGGGATGAGGAAGAATTTCTTCACTCGGAGAATTGCGAACCTGTGGAATTCTCTCCCACAAGAAGCTGTTGGGGCCAGTTCATTCAATAGATTCAAGAGGGAGCTGGACGTGACCCTTGCAATGAAAGGGATTAAGGGGTACGGAGAGAAAGCGAGAATGGGATACTGAGATTGTGTGATCCACCATGATCGTATTGAATGGTGGTGCAGGCTTGAAGGGCTGAATGGCCTACTCCACCTATTTTCTATGTTTCTATAATTCTACATACCCGCCTTGGGAGTGTTAGGGGACAGTGTACAGAGGGCTTTACTCTGTATCTAACCCCATGCTGTGCTTGCCCTGGGAGTGTTCAATGGTGACCATTTGTAGGGAGCATTATTCAGTTGTTGTTTACTCTGTAGTAAACAGGCAGTGGGCCCCAGGGGTATAGGTACCCAATCATTAAAAACAGCATTCAAAGTCCATAAATCAGACCTTTGTCAGGCTGCAGTTAGCCTTGGTCTCCATATTTGAAAATAGATTAAAAAAAGGAATAGGATGGGGTGATGAGGATGTTTCAACTTGTGGAAAAATATTCAATTAGTGTCCAGGATTAGGTTTGATTCCGTGCATGGAGAACATTTGGTAAATAGTGATTGCGACAAATTATAGTGACAGCCAATTTAAGATTCAGCTTTGCTTGCAGTGTAGCATACTGGAAGCTACACACACTAATTATTACACAGTGTGCAGTTCTTTGCAGACAGAACAGGTACATCCACTGCATCTGTTTCAACTCAGCAAAATAGGTGACAGCCATTCTTTGGCTCATTGGTCATGGTATTGCTCAGAACTCCGTGTCAGGCATTAAGCAGAGCTTGGCACTTGACTGTCAATCATTGCTAGTTAGATAATGCTTAGACCGTAAGACATAGGTACAGAATTGGACCATTCCATCCATCAGGTCTGCTCCACCATTTGATCATGGCTGAAATGTTTCTCAATTCCATTCTCCAGCCTTGTCCCCATAACCTTTGATCCCCTTACCAATCAAGAACCTATCCCTGTCTTAAGTACACTCAATGACTTGGCCTTCACAGCCCTCTGTGGCAATAAGTTCCACAGATTACCCACCCTCTGGCTGAAGAATTTTGTCCTAGTCTCTTCCACTAGTGGAAACATCATCTCCACTTCCACTGTATCCAGGCCTCTCAGATTTCCAAAGTGTTTCCCCATTTAGACAATAGTCTGCACCTCTATTCTTCCGATCAAAGGGCATAACCTCGCACTTTCCCACATTATATTCCATCTTTGCTCACACTCCTAGCCCGTCCAAGTCCTTCAGCAGACTTTCTGCTTTCATCTCTTCACCTATCTTTGTGTTGCCTGCAATCCTATCCCCAGTTCTTTCGTGCAGGTTGTTAATGTGTAATGTGAATAGTTGTGGTCCCAATGCTGATCCCTGTGGAACTCCAATTGTCACCAGCTGCTATCCTAAAAAGACCCCTTTATCCTCACACTCTGCTTTCTGCCAATAAGTCAATCCTCTATCCATGCCAGTCCCTGTATGGCACCTTGTCAAAGGCTGTCCACAAATCCAAATAGATCACATCCACTGGCTCTCCTTTGTCTAACTTGCTCATTACCTCCTCAAAGAATTCTAACAGATTTGTCAGACATGGCCTCCACTTGCCAAAGCCATGCTGACTCAGGCCTATTTTACCATCAACTACTCCACGATCTCATCCTTAATAATGAACCCTAAAATCTTAGCAATGACTGCGGTCAGGTCGCCCTCCTCCTCATAGCTATCCCCTTATCTGCTGTGCCTGAAAGTATGGCCTTTCCATACTGTCTGTTCTATTACTTGTTCTGGAGGCCTAGCTAACCGGCCTATAACTCCCTATCTTCCACCTTTCTCCCTTCTTAAACAGGGGTGTTACATTGGGGATGTTGAAAGATCTGAAAGAGCTTAAATCACCTGGACCAGATAGACTACACCCCAAGTTCTGAAGGAGATAGACAAAGAGATGGTGGAGGCATTAATGGTGATCTTTCAGGGATTACTGGAGTCAGCGACATTCCCAAGTGATTTAAGCTCTTTCAGATCTTTCAACATCCCCAGCACCACCTTCTTGGTGATAGCCACTATACTCAGCTCTGTTCCTGACTGTCTTGAAGTTCTGGTATATTGCTGGTGTCTTCCACAATCAGGGTCCACATATGAGCCAATCAGTACTCTTAGAGGATAAAAAGGTTGGTTTCCCTTCTGGTTTTTCTTGTGAAACGTCCTGGTGACTGCAAGCCAAAAGGTTCGGCAAAATTAGTTAGTAATAAATTAAATGGGGAAATGAGATGAACCTCTTTCCCCAAAGAATGGTTAGAGTATGGATCTTGCTACCACTGAAAGTCATTGCGTATAAACACCAGCAGAGACTAATTGAGCTGAATGAACTTATCCTAGGCTGTATCTAATTTCCCAAATAAAAGCAAAATTCTGCAGATGGTAGGAAACTGAAACTAACCCAGAATGCCAGAGAAACTCAGCATGTCTGGCAGCATCTGTGGAGAGAGAAATAGAGTTAATGTTTCAAGTCTGATATGACTCTTCAGAATTCTGAAGTAATAATGAAGAGTTACATTGGGCTCCAAATGTTAACTCTGTTTCTCTCTCCACGGATACTACCAGAGCTGCAGAGTTTCTCCAGCATTCTGTGTTTATTTGTATCTAATTTCTCCTGTGCCAAGCCTGGCAGTGTAGATCTGAAGAGTGAGTGTACTTTAGATGGTTGCTGGGTTAATAATGCAAATTGTTTCTTCACCCGAGTCCTCATTGTGCAAAGAGTAACTGCGTGTTTTGTTTTTATTTCTTCAGTGAGCAATCTGTTATCATTGTTAATCCATGCTTGGGTGATAAATTGTTGTATAATGCGACAGACCAAATCATTGCATCATTTGAGAAACCAGAGGAAGAACCTGCCCAACCTGTGGAATGGACTGCTGCTGATGGGGATGCTTTTGACAAAGGATACCGGCTCATCATCAAACACAACAAGGTTACACTTCTAGACACATTCCCACAACTTGAATTGCTCTTTGTTTCCCATGGAGTTTGATGTAGTTCCTACCTGCATTTCTTTTCTGTCCTGAATTGCTACAGCAAGGCCTTTTGTCTAGGTTGGATTTGGTCATGTATCCCCTTTTCCCTTTATTTGGGGTGTGATATTCTCAGATATTCCAACTTCCACATTTATGATGTAAGACAATAAGCAAAAGGAGCAGAATTAAGCTATTCTGTCCATTGAGTCTGCTTGGCCATTCAGTGAGACTATGGCTGATCTGATAATCCTCAACTCACTTGTCTGCCCTTTCCCCAGAACTGAGAGTGATCCTGTTTCTACATGTTAAAAACATCAAGAGTTTGGGGATATTGCAGGATAGATCAGCCATGATCTCATCGAATGATAGAGCGGTTTTGAAGGGATGAATGTCCTTTTATTCTCTTTGCATTTCTTATGCTATTATGTCCCCCTGGTTCCTGTCCTGACACTGAGTAGGCATTGTAGATTGACAGCTACCATCTCAGTCAAGTAGTTGGTGGGGCAACAGGATGTGAGACAGTGATCACAGTAAATCAAAGAGGTTAAGCCCATGTTTCACAGTGGATCTGATTTAAGCCTGGCAGTTGGACTGGGCAATATCCAGCAAGGGCTGTTTGGGTATGGGTGGTGTGTGTGAGGGCTGTTCTATTGACATAAATCTGAACAGTATAAGCTAGTGGAAGGTGGTGCTGTGGTGGTAATGTCACTGTGTTAGTCATTCAGAGGTCCAGATTAGGCCCAGATCAATTGGAGTTAAAGAATTCAAATGCCACTACAGCAGCTGGTAACATTTGAATTAAATTAATAAAAAAAATCTGGAATTGAAATTAATCTCATTAACGATGATCAATTAACTTGTTAATTGTTGCAAAAAGCCACGGGTTTCACTAACAAACTTGTTAATAGTCCACATGGGACTCCGGACACACATGGTTGATTCTTGACTGCCTTCTGAAATGACCTAGGTCAGTTCAAGGGCACCCAAGATGGGCACCAAATGCATTGCCAGTGACACCTACATCCTATTCAGGTTTCTCTACCTAATCTGTGTTGGCATTATCACCACTTCATATTCATTCTTAGGGCTTTGAGCTACCATTTCTGAAGTCATCAATAGGTCGAAATTTAGGTTGCAAAGAAGGATCCTGTATCTGCATGAAGAGCTCTGAAGAATGTACAGTACAAACTCTGACTAGCTGTCCCAGTTCTTTAACTACCTACCTAGCTGTGTAAGATATAATGACGCAGATCTCCCAGATGGCCGAGAACTATTCTCGGGAGACCTTACGTAGCACACCGTGAACCAGTTGTACCTGCTGATTAACTTTCTGATCAATACCAACAACTTAAAAGGTGAGGCGATGGCCTAGTGGTATTATTTCTGAACTGTTAATCCAGAGACCCAGATAATGTTCTGGGGACCCAGTTTTGAATCCTGCCATGGCAGATGGTGGAATTGGAATTCGATAAATATCTGCAATTAAGAATCTAATGATGATCATGAATCCACTGTTGATTGTTGGAAAAACCCATCTGGTTCACTTAATGTCCCTTTAGGGAAGGAAACTGCCATCCTCACCTGGTCTGGCCTACATGTGATTCCAGACCCACAGCAATGTGGTTGACTCTTAACTGCCCTCTGGGCAATTATGGATGGGCAATAAGTGCTGCCTGGTCAGCGACACCCTCATCCCGTGAATGAATAAAAAGGAAAAAAAAGTGCTGAATGGGTGGATGAAGGAAAATCTCTTTCCTCTGGTGTGGCAAACCAGAAGGGGATATGGCTCAAAATCAGACCATGCAGGAGTGAAATTGGGGAGCGTTCATTCACACCATGTAATGGAAATCTACAATTCCCACAAAATGGCAATGAGTTTGTCTAGTACTGAAACCTGTAGCACATGGAACCTTGTCAGTATGATTCCGTCATGGTGACACTTTACTCTTTGTCCTGGGTCTTATTTCAACAGCTGGTGAAACAGGTCACTTGGCACGGGAAAGGTGATTACTTAGCAACAGTTGTCCCAGACAACGGTAACGCACAGGTCCTCATCCACCAGCTCAGCAAGCGGCAGAGTCAGAATCCCTTCCGCAAGAACAAAGGCATGGTGCAGTGTGTGCTTTTCCATCCTATCAGACCATTCTTCTTCGTGGCCACACAACGTTACATCCGTATCTACAACCTCCTCAAGCAGGAACTCACCAAGAAGCTAATGACTAACTGCAAGTGGGTGTCGAGTATGGCTGTGCATCCTGGTGGTGAGTTCTCTGATCGTTTTGTCCAGGAGGACTGCCCTGTTCGTTGACCATTCTGTAATGGAGTTAAGGAAACCTCACTGGAAGTGAACCCATTTAACGTGGGGAAGTAGAAGGTTTAGAGGTCACATTGTTAACTGATGTGGCAATGCAGCTATCCCACTCTGATTCACTTTGCCTATGACTGCTCTCAGTGCTTCTGATCATATTCTGTCCATTAGCACAAGTTTCAATGGTGACCAGTTGTGTAAAATATGAATTTTATGCTGAACTTACACCTCAGTTCCTTCCTTTCCCACAACTGAAATTTCTCAGACGTGGAATTGTCTTTGCTCATTCCTGTCCCTTGCCCATCTCCTCGTGTTTGTTATCTAAAGAGTAATGTCATGCCTTAGGTCAAAGAGTTTTACAGAAAAGTGGCAAACAAAATTAGAAGGCAGCAGAAACAAAGCCAGCATAAATTAAGGTCAAAACAGCAAAGCAATTTAAAAGGTTAAATTAAGACATGTGCGTTTGCACCAAAGTATAAATTGACAGCACAAATAGATGTAAACAGATATGATCTAATTGCCTTTATGGAGATATGGTGCAAGGTGACCAAGTTTGGCAGACAAATGTGGTAATTGACATTAAGAAAGGATAGGCAAGAAAGAAAAAGGAGATGGGGTTGGTGGTGCTAAGAGGGAGTTAAATCAGTACATTGGTGAGAGAGGATCTTAGATAAAAACATCAAGGTCTAGAATCAGTTTGAATGGAGCTAAGAAATAACAATGGGCAACAAATATTGGTGGCAGTTGTTTATGAGCCACAGAACAGTAATGTGATATAGATCAGGAATATAAAGGTCCATTTAACCAGGGTACCATTATCAAGGTGGACTTCAATTTACATGCAGACTAAATAAACATAATTAGCTCTATTGCTGTGGAGGATGTATTTCTGGAAGGTATACATGATGGTTTTCTAGTGTGTTGAGTTACAGCCCAATGGCATCAACATTGACTTCACCAGCTTCAAAATCCCTCCCCCTCCTCCTCACCTCCCTGACCCCTGACCTAACCTGTCTATCTTCCTACTCACCTATCAGCTCCACCCTTCCCACAGACCAATCACAATACCCCCTACCTGCATCCACCTATCACTATCTCTCCTAGCCTTTCCCCCCCAGCCCCACCCCATTCCCTCTATTTATTTCTGGGCTCCCTCCCCCTCCCCAGTCCTGACGAAAGCATAAAAATCTAACAGAATAAAGACTGTATTAGATCAAAGAAAGAGGCTTACAGTCACCAAGAAAGTAGTAAGCCTGAAGATTGGAAACGTTTTAGAATTCAACATTTTTGATCCACCTTTGCTGAAAGGAAAACAGAACATGAATATAAACTGAGAAATCTAAAAATAGACTGTAAAAACTTTCATAGGTATGTTTTAAAAAAGTCCGAAAAAACAATCATGACTCATTTCTGGCAGGTACAAGAGAATCTATAATTGCAGTTGCAAAAAGCAGTTCAGAAGGCAAATAGTATGCTGGCCATTTATAGTGAGAGGATGTGTGTACAGGAGTAAAGAAGGCCTGTTGCAATTGTTGACCATTGGTGAGATTGCGTCTGGAACACTCAGTAAGGCCTTAGTCTCCCTATGTAAGGAAAGATCTCCTTGCCATAGGAGTGCAGCAGTGGTTCACCAGACTGATTCCTGGGATGGTGGGAACGTCTGTTAAGGAGAGTTTAGGAGGTTGGGTTTGTATTCTTTGAAATTTAGAAGGACGAGAGGCAATCTCTGAAACTTAAATCAAACTGATATAACAAGGTGTAGAGCTGATGAACACAGCAGGCCAACCAGCATCAGAGGAGCAGGAAAGCTGACGTTTCGGGCCTAGATCCTTCTTCAGAAACCACTGTTGCAGTGTCCAGCTATTGCATCCCTCCTTGTCAGAAAATCATCTGGGTATCTGTATATCGGGTCCACTTCCTTGGCACTGAAATAACTGCAGAGAGGCCAGTATCCCTTCACCAAGTCTCCCTTTATTTACCTGTGCACAGTACACCGACTGTGGCCAGTCAGCTCGGAGTCAGTCACCTGAACTGAGGACATTCTAACTCACCTGCTTATATATTTTTTTCCTAGTTGTACACTTTTTATTAAACTGCACAAAGATACAAAACAAAATCAAGGTGACAGTCAACAAAGCAAACAACAATTTACAGGGAATTGGGAAAGGAGAAACGAACCCCAAATCCCACCATGCAATCAGTTAACAAATCAGTCAACAATTTACAGGGAAAAGGGGATGATAACCAAACCCCAAATCCCACCGTTAACTCGCCATAAGAAAAACTGTAGACAAAAGTACATACAAGATAAATTGTTGCAAACAAACAATAACAAAGCAAAACATGCAACACTGACACCCCTGACAAACCCCAGCAATTGGCCCGCCCCTGTGCACCTTCCAGCTCCCAGCCTGCCCCTGTGCACCTTCCAGCTCCCAGCCCGCCCCTATGCACCTTCCAGCTCCCAGCCCGCCCCTATGCACCTTCCAGCTCCCAGCCCGCCCCTATGCACCTTCCAGCTCCCAGCCCACCCCAATGCACCTTCCAGCTCCCAGCCTGCCCCTATGCACCTTCCAGCTCCCAGCCCGCCCTTACCCGCCTTCTGACCACGTCTAGGACAGCCTGTCCCTATACCTCCCCAAGACAATAGCTTTCGGGGTGACCTACCCACCTTCCTATTCTCGGGGCAACCTGCGCTCCTTCTGATGCTCGGGGAAACAGCTTTCGATCCGACCTATGCATCATGTGGCTTTTGGAACAACCTACTCACCTTTCGGCTCTCGGCAAGGCCTGCTAGACCCAGGGTCGTGCAGAACATAGTACATACAAAACAACCCGTGCCCACAGGCGGCAAACACACACTTTGCAGAGTACAGACAAATCCTGAGACCATCCTTGAGTCCTGGTCAACTTGCAGAAACACAGCAGGATCCCAGAGGCCAGGCCTACTGTCGAGGATACAGCCCACCCATTAGGAGGCCTGTCTATCACAGAGGCCTAACCCACTCATGGAAACACAGTCCACTTGCAAAGGCACAGCTGACTGATGGAGGCTCAGTCCAGACAGAAAAAGGTGAAAACATATGCAAAAGTGCAAATACTTAAAACTGTGGTACAAGGAGCAAGCCTTGCTGGCAGGTCATCTTTGCTTCAGTTCCAAAAATAACATTACACTGGTTGTAACCAGCCAGTTGGAAAAAGCAGTTCCCCACTGAGAATTAAAATCCAGCGGTAACACTGGCTGTGACCCGGCCTGCCTGGAAATCCGTTCTCAAAAAGTGAAAAAGAATCCACAGTACCTCTGGCTGTAGTCGAGCCGGCTCAGGAGTCAGTCCCCTGAACTGAGGACATTCTGAATCTCCTGGTTATATCGGTCACCCAGGGCTCCCTGCTTGGCCCAGGTTAGCAACACCAATCAAGGATCTCACCTGGTTCCAATCACTACAGGCACCAACTCTGAACTTCAATCTTTTACAAGTTTCTAGTGAAGCCTTCTGGAACTAAGATTAATAGACCTGAGGTGGATTATTTAGGGCATTTGGCAAAGGAAGAGAGATGTTGGTGATTGAAGGACTGAATGGCTTCCTGTTTCAGTTCCTATCCATTGTCAGTGTTTCAGTCGACACATTAACACGGGGCTGACCTTTCCTGTTCCAGTTAGTCATCTGTGCTTTCAAAGAGAAATCCCACCCCCTCTCCCCAGTGGGCTTTTAATCCTTCCTCATCCCTGGGATCAACTGGGGAGCGGGTTCAGTCCTGTATGTGGATGCTAAATCACTGCTTTTTACTGTGTTCGCAGGTGATAACGTGATCTGTGGCAGTTATGATAGTCGTCTCGCCTGGTTTGACCTGGATCTCTCCACCAAACCTTACAAAATGCTCAGGTCTGTTTATCACCAAGCAATCAGCTAATATGGTAGAACAAGGAAGGCATGCCCCTGGGATGTCCAGCTGGGCATTACCAGCTTGCTGGAGTTCCCTATCTCCCGCCAGCCTTGCCAACATCTGTGTGTAGGGGATTTTGAGCTACTGTGTTGTGTCAAAGTTGGTGCACACATTAATGTGCAAAAGCAATTTTGTTGATGTATTTCAGAATTTAATTATAGGGAAGGAAGGTAGTGCACAGTCTGTGCCCAGTTTGATCGTCACATCCACCTCAATTCAAAATCCACTGAGCAGAAAACCATTCTATCATAATAGCTCAATAAATAAATCTAATCTCTGGGCCTCTGGTGGGACTTTGGGATCACAATTTGCATTTTATTTAATCTTTAAATGTTAATTATTGGTTAGACTAGTATTCACATGTGTATAAACAAGAGTAAGCCACTCGGCCCTTCAAGCCAGCCCCACCGCTGGCTGATCTGATTGTAACTCCAACTCTACATTCCCGCATATCGCTGATAATCTTTCATCGCCATGGGAATCAAGAATCTATCTACCTCTGTCTTAAAGATGTTTAAAGATTCTGCATCCACCACCTTTTGAGGAAGAGAATGCCAAAGACTCATCCCTCAGAATATTTACTCCCTATCTTCTGTCTTAAAAGGACACCCCTTTATTTTTAAATTGTGACCCTAGTTGTTTTTTTCTTGCCTGTCACTCAGAATGTCGTGATAGGTTATTTTCCTCAACTGTTCCAGTCCACGTTCTGTAGTTTCCATAGAAACACAGAAAATAGGAGCAGGAGGAGGCCATTCGCCCCTTTTGAGCCTGCTTCACCATTCATTAGGCTCATGGCTGATCATTCAACTCAATAACCTGTTCTTGCTCTTCCAGTTATTTTTCTGATGGATTCCTGCATTTTCCCCACTGCTGATGGCAGCCTGATTGGTCTGTAATTCCCAGTATTCTCTCTGCCTCCCTTATAAATAGTGGGGTTGCATTAGCTCCCCTCCAACCTTTAGGAGTTGTTCCAGTGTTTATAGAATTTTGGAAGATGATCAGCAATTCCTCCACTATTTTGAGGGATAGAGACCTAGCAGCACAATTTGTTTTCTGTTGAATGATTATTCGCATAGTAATAGTGTTCAAAGGTTCAGGGAAAAGGCAGGAGATTGGCATTTGGTAATGATGGGCTGAATGACTGTGCTGGAGTAATTCTGGATCTATCACCTGGTCAATATATAGCATGTTAATCCCTCGCTGAGTGTTGAGACTGTACGCCACCATGTTTGATTTAGCAGTACATATTTACTCTGTTCACAGGCATCACAAGAAAGCTCTGCGGGGAGTAGCATTCCATAAACATTACCCACTATTCGCCTCCGCATCTGATGACGGCACTGTCATTGTCTGCCATGGAATGGTTTACAGGTTTGTCTATTCCTTTGTTTTTTTTTTCTGTTTGACTGCCTCCCTTGACACATTTGGTTCACTAATGTGGTTGACTCTTGGCCACCCTCTGAAAAGGCTGAGGAAGACACTCAATTCAAGGGCAATTAGAGATGAACAACAAATTGTTCTTGTTCACATCCAAACGATCAATAAAGGAAAGAAAATGCTGCTTTCCTTGAGTGAAAAAGCCAAGAAGAGATTTGATGGAGTTGTTCAAGGTCATGAAAGATTTAGATTGAATAAATCAAGAAACTAGTGACGGACCAGCTGTTAGAGGACTCAGTTTTGTGGATGATTGATACAAGAACCAAAAGTAACTTAGTGAAACATTTCCTCACTTTCAGTTACAAATGTGAGGACTGCAGTGCCCGAAACCATTCCAAAGGCATTTGGATAGTTACTTCAACAGGAAATGTAATGGTTATTGGAAAAGAGTAGGAGACTGAGACTGATTTAAATAATTCACCCAAAGATCTAAACCAGCAAAACATGCCAAATAGCTGTGTGATTCGATGTATGTTTCCCTCTTTGTTCAAATGCCATGTTAATTTTTTTTTAATGGTTTTGACCCTCCCTGAGCTTTGTGTTGCATCCTACCCTCTGACTTGCTGGCAACCCAGGGTAACATAGCACCCCCCAGTAGACACAGCTATTTGAGCAAGTTGATAGAGGTTCTCCCTTTGTTCACTGCACAGTCAGTGTTCAATTGGCTGATCTCTACTGCACTGAAGATGTAAAAGTACTATCAGAGAGACATTCATTCAGGGTTCCTGTTCCTAACTGTGCTCTGGTCTGAGCTGTGGGTTGTTGGGGACATGGGCCTGTTAGCCAATGCAATGGGAAGGGTGATGTTGGACAAGTTACTGAAGAGCCACTGTTTCCTGCAAAACTACACAGGGTATGAATTAGTACCAGGAGGGGAGAGAATTTAAACAGTTTATGCCAATGAAGACATTTTTTATGTTTTCAGTGACCTACTCCAGAATCCATTGATTGTTCCTGTGAAGTTGCTGAGAGGCCACGAAATCACACGAGACCTGGGGGTTTTGGATGTGACTTTCCACCCAACCCAGCCCTGGCTCTTCTCATCGGGAGCGGACTCCACCATCCGCCTGTTCACGTAATGTCTAGCTGCTTGTACTGACTCAACCAGACTTTGTTACACATCCGCCGTTCCTCTCAATAACATTTTTTTAAAAATTTATCACTCTTCCCTTCATCCCACTACATCAAGCAGTGGATGGGATGGTGATAGTCAGTGTCTCCTGCCAGCCTTTGAGAAATTGGCCCAAACTTTTCCCACTAAGCAGCAGTTGACCATGTGATGCACACTACCCTTCCCATGCATTGAACTAATCACAAATGAGACCCTTTGCTCTCCCATTGTTACCTCCATATACTTCCCCATGCAGATTCACTTAGTATTTCAATGGGATTTACACTATGGCCGGCCATCTCTCAGGTTAGGGGCATGCAGGGCCAGTATTTCTGTTTAAAGGGTTTCTTCCCAAAGTACCAGAGCAGCCACTGAGATCACACAAGTTTCCAGTGTGTTTGGCTCAAAATAGGAACAAAACAAATCCACCTCATCTTAGAACCCCTGACATCTAGTTGTATCCTTGTCCTGTATTACCTCTTATTATTAATAGCATCATTTTCCCTTCATTCTGAAAGTGGAAACTTATTGAAATTTATCGACTTCCAAGGATGGATATTCCACTTCTTAATATGGGAGAGCTGTTGGCAACACTGAGCTAGTGTCTCTAGCTTTAAATTCCACTGGGGACTTCATGGTCAGGCTGCAAATCTTTTCA
This sequence comes from Rhincodon typus, assembly GCF_021869965.1. Lineage (NCBI taxonomy): Eukaryota > Metazoa > Chordata > Chondrichthyes > Orectolobiformes > Rhincodontidae > Rhincodon > Rhincodon typus. The sequence continues at coordinate 2,559,016 of NC_063333.1, forward strand.
TCAGGCCCTAGTGGCAGGTAGTAACAGTGTAGCAGACTAGTAGACCACCACTGTAAGCATGGTTGACCACTAGTCTGTGGTGACCAATTGCTAGCTAGCTGTTCTAGGAAGACAAGCCATGGAAGCAGAGGCATATGCCTTGTCTGCCTCATTATATGATCACAGAAACCCATTCCATTTCCTCCCTAGCCAACGTCTGCGTTTCCCTTTCATATCATCCACTTCCATACAAGTTGAATAATTATCCCCACTCTAGATCAAAATGCTGAATGTTTAATGAAGGAGTTGAACACTTAAATCTGCCTTTTCTTTTCTAAGAGCAATTCCTGTTTCTTCACGTAACTAGAGTCTCTCAACCCTCTTTACCATTCTGTAAATGAGCTCTGTACCCTCAGCAAGTGTCTCATCCTTTTTTAAAAAGTCTGGCAACAACCGGAATTGAAACAGGAGATTTGTTGGAGAAATAAAATGGAGCCAGAAAGGAATGTTTTTAAATCAGATATACATTTTTAGATCTTTGTATAATATGTACCATATTTCCACTGATTTACATTGATATTACATTCAGCAGTTTTATTATTAAAGACATCTCTACCATTTTATTAGACTTGATTCATTTACACATTTAAAAACAGTGCCAGGCAATTAAGAATCTAACCATTGCTAGGTGTGGAGTTCTGTAAACCACTTCCCTTGTGAATCAGGGAACAAACTGCCTTCACATATCACTTTTTAACACTTTAATTTTCTTTCTGATGATCTAACATGCAACAAATGGAGGCTGGGTATTTGTAACATCTTTAAGTGATATGAAGGGGGGTTGGTGGGTGTAAGCCTCGCTGAACTATTAGAATTAGTTCCTGGAATCTCCAATCCAGCAGGCAGCCAGCATCACTGCTGTACCTGAGCTTTAGGGTCACTGTGTGCATATCTACACCAGCATTGGCCACCAACTCTGTTTCGGTGACAACAAGCTTTTGTGCCAATTCCCAGTTTCTTGCAGGTCCTATGCCATGTTGAAACTGATGCACTGGCAGTGAAAAGTTAAGATCCAGGTCAGTGTGCTCCTGGGATCAAAATTCAGTTTCTGGATAACAAATATTAACAGAAAGCCTAAAACCATAGGGACAACACAGAACACTGCCTTCTTCCTTCTCAAACAAGTTACCACAGCAAGAGGCAGCTGTAGAACCCTGCATGAGAATTACAACCTAGTCATCAGTCCTTATTGGGGACTGTTAGAGGGCAAGAAAAGAAAAGGGCAGAAGTTCAACCAAAGACCCTCTGAGGCAGAATGAGAGGCTGACATTCAACCATGTGGCAGTCTATCCCAGGTGACTTCCAATCCATCGAAGTGGCAGCAGCTTCAAACATTCACAGATTGGACCTTCTACTGAAGGTAGCCATTGCCAGGTTAATGGTTATTTAGTCTAGGAGCCTACAGTTTTTACTGCCCACCTTCATGTAGCAATTAGATTCCACTCTATCCCCAGATCTTAGGTACAGGTCATTTAGCAGCTACACAGATCTGTATTTGAATTCACTGAATCTTAACTTGCTTTTGCTGTAGAGAGGCATGTTTTTTGACAGAAAAATTAGCATTTTGTGCCCAAGTGATGGAGAACAATGTGAATCAGAATTAAACAGCTCAAACTTAAGGCCAGAAAACTCATTTATAAATGAGCAGCAACTACTAGTGTGCTCATGACAGTTACTCAATCTAACTGGAAACCTGTCTTGTTCTGGACTCTCTCAAAAAGAGAACCTGGAGAGTCAAGGGGCTAGTAAAGAGATGAAAATTGCACAATCACTTCTGGATTGGAGAGATATCACACATGGCCTGTTGGAGAAGCTGGGATTGCTGTTGCCAAAATGTGACACAGTTGGAAGGCACAATTCATCCATGAAACCATATTTTGGGATCACTGTTTTTAGAAACTCGCAACTTTAAATGAAGGAAGTGGAAAAAAAAAAATCCAGTCGTTCACTGTGAATCAGCCACATCCACTGGTCCATGCTAGAAAAGAACATGTGGGTAAAGGAGTGGATGCCAATGCTGCTCACATTCATTGGTCCGGCCACTGCCTGAGTTTTTCTGCACAAGGTGTAGGCCCTTAGCCACTGCGATGGCTTCTTCAGCAGAACCATGGCTGCATCAGGCTCGGTCTATTTCAGGGAAAGAAACAAAACACCCCAAACAAGGAAGCATAAGGAGTAACTCCAATAAATGAGACATCTCATGGGGACCACCCCAGCAACAGAATGGGATCAACATGTGGGGGGAAAAAAAAACCCTAACTAAAAAGGTAATTGTGTCAATACCCTGACAATTCTGGAACTGGTGGTAGAGACTGAATTAAATAGAATTGGAATGAATTTGGGTTTTTGGAAGGGAAATGGGGATACAGACAAAGGTGTGAAAGAGCAAGTGATGAAGAGGTGGTGAACACCCCCAGAAGCATGTACCTTGTGAACCTTCTCATAGCCAGGGCTGTATCGGGTGGGAGGGGGGTTGAACATTGTAACATTTGGAGCCATTCACAAACACACTACAGTCTTTGGTTGCAGCCACTGATTGGTCATTGTGCACCCCCAGCCCCTTCCTGTAAACATGAATCCAAGGGAAACCAGTCTCCGAGTGCAGGAAAGGAGAGAAAGAAGCCTCGTCCCACATCCTATTGACCATCACAATTCGTGGAGAAGACTCAGAGCCTCAGCTGCCTTGATCCGGACACTGGGAACACCATCACGCAGGAGCAGAATGATCGCTGGGAAAGAGAAAAGTCTAATTAGAGCATTTCTTCAAAACAGTCAATCGTGCAGACCACCAGGATCAAGACTCTTCCTTCAGGGAGAACTCAGCTACCTTGGTCCCTTCCCATCCCATCCCCCCACGTCAGTATTCAATACAAGAACCACATGGTGACTCAAATGGCAGATTTCATCAGATTATTAAATGAACCAATAATCTCACTTTTGTTTTCCATGGGTTGTAGGTGTTGCCAACAAGGCCAGAATTAATTGCCCTTGAACTAAACTTCTTGCTAGGGCAATTCTAGAGAGCATTTAAGAGAATTATATGGCTATAAATTGAGAGAGGGGAATGTGCAGCGAGACCTGGGTGTCCTTGTGCACCAGTCGCTGAAGGTAAACATGCAGGTGCAGTGGGCAGTGAAGAAGGTAAATGGTACGTTGGCCTTTATAATGAGAGGTTTCGAATACAACGGATGTCTTGCTGCAGTAAGGCCTTGGTGAGATCACACCTAGAATGTTGTGTGCCATTTTGGTCTTGTGTGAGGAAGCGTGTTCTGCTATGGAGGGAATACAACAAAGATTTACCAGATTGATTCTGGAGATAGCGGGTCTGACATACAGGAGGGATTGAATTAGTTAGGATTATATTTGCTGGAGTTCAGAAGAATTAGGGATCTAAGAAACCTACGAAATCTCCGACTAAAATTCTAACAGGGCTAAACAGGGTAAATGAAGGAAGGATGTTTCTGATAACAGGGGAGCCCAGAACCAAGGGTCACAGTGTAAGAATGCAGGGTAGATCATTTAGGACAGAGATGAGAAGTTTCTTCATCCACAGTGGTGAGTCTGAGGAATTCACTCCCGCAGAAAGCCAGAAAAGCTAAAACAGTGATTTCAAGGAAGAATTGCATATAGCAGTTGGGGCTAAAGGGGTCAAAGTATATGAGTGAAAAGCAGAAGCAGGTATTGAGTTGAATGATCAGTTATGATCCTAATGAATGGTAGAGCAGGCTCAGACTGCCAGAAAGGAACATAGGAATAGGAGTAGGCCATTCATCCCCTCAAAAGCCTGTTCTGCTTTTCAATGAGATCATGGCTATCTGCGATCTAACGTCATATACCATATCTCTTAATATCTTTGCTTAACAAAAATTTTAATTTAAGATTTAAAATTAGTTGATCTAGTTTGTGGAAGAGAGTTACAAACATCGACCACTCTGTGCGTAGAAGCGCTTCCTACAATCACTCCTGAACATTCTGGCCAGGATTATAGACTATATCTACCAGTTCTAAATCCCTATCTTTTCCTGTTAATGTCTTAAAGACTTCAATCAGATCAGCCCTTAACTTTCTAAATTCTAGAGAAAACAGGCCTAATTTGTATAAGCTCTCCTCATAACAACCTTTGAAGTCCAGGTATCATTCTTGTACTCCCTCTAAGGCCACTATATCCTTCCTAAGGTGTGGTGTCCAGGTCTGATCTCAATACTCCAAGTCGGGTTTTATATCACTAGCACACCCTCTGCATCGTCATACTCCAGAGAATGGCCTACTCCTGCTCCTATTTTTTATGTTTCAAACACATTCCAGTGGGTCTGTAGTCATATGCAGACCGGATCAGGTAATGATGGCAGATCTCCTTCCTCAAAGTAAGTCACGTTTTACACTCAATGGTCCTGATAGTTGTCACAATCAACATCACTGACCTGAGCTTTACAATCCACATCCAGTAATTAACGAAATTCCACCAGCAGTCACAATGGGATTTAAACTATTGGCCCAGACCATTAGGCTGGGTTCCTGGATTACTAGCCCAGAGATACTACCACTAAATCACTGCTTGTTTGCACAACATGTGAATTTAACATGTTTTTGGGGAGGGGGAGGCAGGAGGTGACACGAAAGAGAGAGATAGAGAGAGAGAGAGAGAGAGAGACAAAAGCAAGTGTGTTGTTTGTTTTGATGCGTGTGTAGGGTAGGCCTGCCAACTCTGGAACTTCTCAGCCCCGGCTGTGCACAAACTACCAGACAGGGGCGGCCGCAGCAACAGCCCTCAACTCAGAGCCAACAGGAGGGTAGTGTGGGGATAGTAACACAGTGATATACAGGGGCAGGAAGGCGGGGGAGTGAGAGGGTACTGAAACGGGTGGGGGGGGGGACGCGAAGAGTGCTGTCAGGGCTGGGGGTACACGCTGATCTGGGTACGGAAAGTAGATTACCCGGGTGGGCAGGGAGACTGAGAAGAGGGTGTGCAAAAAAGAAACTGGGAGCGGATGTGAATTTTGAAACAGGAAGAGTTAACAGTTTGAAAGCAGCCAGCGTACAATAATGTTATTTTTTCAGTAGTTTGTTTTTATTATGAATTTGAGAAAACTTTAAATCCTGCTCCTGGGAGAGCCTCTGTATGAACTTTGATTTATCGCACAAACCTGGTCTCTGAACTCGTCCCGACCACAGCTCTCAGATCCCGACTGCATTGTAAATCAGCTCAACATTCTCCCCTCCCTCGACTTCCTTTGGACTCCTTTCAATTAGTTCATTGACTGCAGTAAGCTGAGGCAGCTTCATCGCAGGATCGACTCCATCAGCAGAGGTACTGGGTTCCTTTCCTGCCCGAGACCAGGTCTCGCTTTCACAGTCTCTGCTCCCAACCGAACAGCTGCTTTCACTTAATGCCTCAAGTGTTACAGCAACTTTACACTAACTGGGACATCTCCCTTACACCATATAAACACCCACGCAAAACACCCTTAAATACCCACTCAGGGGGGTACACAAGGGACAGCCCTACATGTCAGCTTAAGGTGCAGTGCTAGAATGATGTAGTGTACATATACAACAAACCACAGGGAGGGAGGGAGTTACCAGCAATGTTCACTCACCTGTGCACACATGCTCAAGAGAAATGGACTGAAGCTCTTCCTGTGACAGATTGCCCAGGAGAAACCCTGAGAAAAAACAAACGTTAAACCCTCCATTCAACAGAATTCTTTAACCTCAAATGAAATATACTGCCTAATCAGCAACAATTAATCTATGCACTCTCACATGCGCCGTCTACATATTATTGCCCCTCTCCCCAAACTCTCAATTAGATTCCACCCTGGAACCCTGCTGTTACTCTACATATAAAGCCCCTGAACAGATTCTGGTCTGTAACTCATTCTGCGTAATTGTTAATTCATATATAATACCCCCCACTCCTGCCTCAAACCAGAACTCCTCAATTGCTTCCTGTCTGTAACCCACTCCCAGGTATCTGTTATTTAATGATATAAGCCACCCTGAGCCCCTCGATTAGATTCCAGCTTGTAACTCATTTCCAAGTATCCATAATTCTGCATATAAACCCCCAAAGCCCATGATTAGTTTCCAGTATATAACTCACTCCCGGGTATCTGTTATCCTATATATAAACCAGCCAAACCCCTTAATTAGACCCTGGTGCTTATAACCATACACAAGGGGCTTTACAGCCACTGCTTTGTTTCACTTGTGCCCTGTATCCTGTCCCAGCCCTTTCTGCTTGGAAGATCTGGTTTACCTGTGAACATGACAGCATTTCCCCGAATCTCAGGCCACGTGCTCTTGAAGAAGGAGACATTGCCCATTATGTAGAAGTTAACCTTCTCCGGGAAATCACTGATCTGGAGGAGGAGCAAAAACAAGAGAGATCATGTTCTCATCCACTATCTAACTAACATCGCTAATGTTAGCCTGATAACACCTGGCTAACTCACCACTGACCTGTGTTCAAACAAGAAATCAATCTAGGCTCCAATTCACGAGGATCACTGAGGAAATGCAGTAAAGGTTTGCATCTGAACGTAGGCCTCCCAGGGTTTGGCCAGGTTAAGGCAAATGGCTCATTTGATGCTAGGCCAGGACATTTTGCAAGAATATCACTTCATGGAGAACACCAATATTTATACTACATGAGAGGAAAATATTGATTGGTTTGCAAGTGAAACAAACAGCAATGGCTATAAGATCCCCTGTGCATGGTTCTTGGCACCAGGAATTGATTGAAGGATTTGGGGGGCAGGGGGATGGTGAGGTGATGCTGTTTACATTTAAAATAACATGGGAGTGTATAACAGGCTGGAGTCTAATTGAGGAGTTCAGAGAGTAGAGATTTGGTTTATCAATAGAACAGATATTCAGGAACAAGTTACAGACTGGAATCTAATCAAAGGGTTCAGGGTGAGGATTTATTAGATAAAATAACATACACAGGACTGAGTTACAGCTGAACTGTAATCTACACGCCAACCAATCAGCACTGTCCTCTCACGTAATATAACCAAACATTGATTGTGCCCTTGAACTGGTATTGTTGTGAACGTCGGAGATTTCCAGGAAGCAATAGGTCAGTGAGCCTTGCATCAGTGGTTTGGAAATTATTGGGGATGATTATAAAGGACAGGATTTACTTGCATTTGAAGAATGAACTTATTAGTGATCATCAGCATGGCGTTACACAGGGAGGTCTTGTCTCTCAAACTTGATTGAGGTTTTGAGAAAGTGATGATGACAACGACTGGTAAGGCAGTAGGTGTTATCCAAATGGACTTTACTAAAACATTTGACAAGGTCCCTCATGATAGGCTGGTCCTGAGATAAAATCACATGAAATCCATGGTGAGTTGCCAAATTGGATACAAAATTGACTTGGCCAGAGAAGACAGAAGGTAGCTGTGGAGGGGTGTTTTTCTGACTGGAGATCTGTGACCAGTGGTGTTATAGTGTATTACAGCACGGAAACAGACCCTTCAGTCCAACAAGTCCATGCCAAACATAATCCCAAAGTAAGCTAGTCCTACCTGCCTGCTCCTGGGCCCATATTCCCTCCAAACCTTTCCTATTGAGGTACCTACCTATCCAAATGTCTTCTAAACATGACCATTTCCTCAGGAAGTTCATTCCACACACGAACCACCCTGTATAAAAAATTTGCCCCTCATTTCTTTTTAAATCACTTTCCTCTCACCTTAAAAATGTGTCCCCAGTCTTAAAATCACTAATTCCTAGGGAAAAGACAACTACCATTGACTCTATCTATACCTCTCATTATTCTATAAAGGTCACCTCTCTACCTCCCATGCTCCAGTGAAAAATGTCCGACCTATCCGGCCTTTCCTTATAACTCAAAGCTTCAATACCCGGCAACATCCTGGTAAATCTCTTCTGAACCCTGTCCAGCTTAACAATAACCTTCCTATAACTGAGCGGCCAGAACTGGACACAGAATTCCAGAAGAAGCCTCACAATGTCCTGCATAACCTCAACACGACTTCCCAACTCCTATACTCAAAAGACTGAGCAATGAAGGCAAGCGTGCTTATGCCTTTTTAAACCACCTTGTCTATATGTGATGCAAACTTAAAAGAATTATGCACCTGCACCCCTAGGTCCCTCTGTTCTACAACACTACCCAAGGTCCTACCATGAATTGTATAATCCCTGCCCTTGTTTGTTGTACCAAAATGCAATACCTCGCATTTATCCAGATTGAACTCCATCTGCCATTTTTCAGCTCATTGACCCATTTGATCAAGATCCCTTTGTAATCTTAGAAAATCATCTTCGCTGTCCACTATGCCACCAATTACTAACCATGTCTTCAATATTCTCATCCAGATTATTTGTATAAATGACAAACAAGAGGATCAAAAGCCGATTCCTGCGGAATACTGCTGGTGACAGGGCTCCAATCCGAAAAGCAACCCTCCACCATTACTCTCTGCCTCCCGTCGTTAAGCCAATTGTGTATCCAATTGGCACGCTCACCCTGAATCCCATGTGACCTAACTTTACTAATTAGTCTACCATGCAGAACCTTGTCAAAGGCTTTACTTGTGTTCAAGGACCAGATCTGGGATCTGTGTTGTTTGTATTTTATATAAATGTTTTGGATGAAAACATTGGTGGTCTAATTAGTAAGTCTGCAGATGACACAAAAATTGGTGGCATTGTGGATTGAGGATGATAGCAAAGGATACAGCAGGATATAGATCACTTGGAAAGTTGGGCCGGGGAAATGGCAGGTAGAGTTTAATCTGGAAATGTGAGAGGTGATGCATTTTAGGAGGTCAAATGCAAGATGAAAGTATACAGTAAATGGGAGGATCCTGAGGAGCATTGATATATAGGTGTATATATATATATATATAGATCTTCAGGTGCAAGGCCATAGCTCCCTGAAAGTGGCAGCACAAGTGCATAAGGTGGTAAAGAAGGCAGGCAGCATACTTAAGTTCATTGGTCAGGGCACTGAATATAAAAGTTGGCAAGTCATATTGCAGCTGTATAAAACTATATAGTTAGGCCACATTTGGAGCAGTGTGCACTATTGGAAGGATGTGGAGGCTTTCAAGAAGGTGCAGAAGAGGTTTACCAGGATGCTGATTGGATCGGGGTGTATTTGCCAAATGGAGAGGTTGGACGGACTGTTTTTGCTACAGTGTCAGAGGCTGAGGGGTGACCTAACAGAAGTATCTAAAATTATGAGGGTCACAGGTTTATTAAGGGGAGGGGGAGAAATTTTAAAGGACATGTGTGAAGCAAGTTTTTTTTTTAAAAAAAAGAGGATGGTAGATGCCTGGAACATGCTAACAGGGGAGGTGGTAAACACAAACGTGAACAGGCAGGGAAAGGAGGGATAGGGACCATGTGCAGGCAGATGAGATTAGTTTACAACAGCATCGTGGTGGGCTGAAGGGCCTGTTCTTGTGTTGTACTGTTCGATGTGCTGATGATTACAAGGTAAAAGCTTCATCAAAATGTCTTTTTTTTCAGCAATACTCAAGTTCTGTACAACCAGAAGACTACCTGATGCTGGACTGTTCATTTTTAAATCTAAGGTTTATAGATCGTTGCCAGTGTAAGGTATTACAGGATATATGAGGAAAGGCAGAGTTGGGAGTTTAGTTAACTGCAATTATGAATGGTGGTATAGGATTTAGTAGTAGAACAGCCTCCTCCTGCTCCCCTGCCGCTTGCCAAGTAATGCTTGTATCTGAATGGAACACTCACAATGAGTTTCGCCAGGTCGTTGATGAACTCTCCGTAGTGTAGGTTTGCTTCCTCCAGCAGGTGTTTCTGTAACATTGCACTGACACTTTCCGAGCCCATTAAAGGGCCTACTGAACGCAAGGTAAATTTACAGGCCTACAGAGAGATAGAGAGAGAAACAACCTGCTTACAATTACCAACAAAATGTCCTCACGTCTTAAAATTATTTGTATGCATAAAGTAACCATACTGCATGGGGTAAAGCTCCTTCTACCCTGTTGCCCATTAAACACTTCCAGCATACTGTTAGATAGAGTAAAGCTTAGAACATAAGAACTAGGAGCAGGAGTAGGCCATCTGGCCCCTCGAGCCTGCCCCGCCATTTAATAAGATCATGGCTGATCTTTGAGACTCAGCTCCACTTACCCACCCACTCACCATAACCCTTAATTCCTTTACTGTTCAAAAATGTATCTAGCCTTGCCTTAAAAACATTCAGTGAGGTAGCTTCAACCACTTAACTTGGCAGGGAATTCCACAGATTCACAACCCTTTGGGTGAAGAAGTTCCTCCTGACCTCAGTCCTACATCTGCTTCCCTTTATTTTGAGGCGATGCCCTCTAGTCCTAGTTTCACCTGCTAGTGAGACAACCTCCCTGCCTCCACTTTATCTATTCCCTTCATAATCTTATATGTTTCTATAAGATCTCCCCTCATTCTTCTGAATTCCAATGAGTATAAGCCCAGTCTACTCAGTCTCTCCTCATAATCCAACCCTCTCAACTCTGGAATCAACCGAGTGAATCTCCTCTGCACCCCCTCCAGTGCTAGTATATCTCTTCTCAAGTAAGGATACCAAAACTGCACACAGTACTCCAGGTGTGGCCTCACCAGGACCCTATACAGCTGCAGCATAGCCTCCCTCTTTTAAACTCCATCCCTCTAGCAATGGCAGACAAAATTCCATTTGTCTTTTTAATCACCTGCTGCACCTGCAATCCACTTTCAGCGATTCATGCACAAGGACACCCAAGTTCCTTTGCACAGCAGCGTGCTGCAATTTTTTACCGTTTAAAACATAGTCCATTTTGCTGTTATTCCTACCAAAATAGATGACCTAAAACTTATCAACATTGTACTCCATCTGCCAGACCTTTGCCCACTCACTTAGACTATCTATATCCCTCTGCAGACTTTCAGTGTCTTCTGCACACTTTGCTGTACCACTCACCTTAGTGTCATCTGCAAATTTTGACATACCACACTTAGTCCCCAACTCCAAATCATCTATGTAAATTGTAAACAATTGAGGTCCCAACACTGATCCCTGAGGCACACCACTAGCTACTGACTGCCAACCAGAAAGACACCCATTTACCCCTACTCTTTGCTTTCTACTGGTCAACCAATCCTCTATCCATGCCAATACATTACCTGTAATACCGTGCAACTTTATCTTGTGTAGCAGCCTTTGGTGTGGCACCTTGTCAAATGCCTTCTGGAAATCCAGATACACCACATCCACAGGTTCCCCATTGCTTTCTCTACACTGTCCCCGAACACTCCCAGGACAGGGACAGCACAAGGTTAGATACTAAGTCAAGCGACCCCCATACTGTCCCCATCAAGCACTCCCAGCAGAAGGACAACGCAGCATTAGATATAAAGTAAGCTCTCCCTACACTATCCCTGAACACTCCCAGGACAGGGACAGCACAGCGTTAGATACAGAGTAAAGCTCCCTCTACACTGTCCAGCTTCAATGTTACAGAGTGCTGTCTGCCTTTGCTGCTCCAATCTAACACATTCCCTCACAAAGTACCACCCAGCACATTCTCATTGCTGTGAACTCAGTCTATCACATCCAGAGTAACCCAGGTTGCGCTCAGCTCTGACACAACCCCAGGAGACCATTGGGGAAACCGACCCAGACTGAAGGTGAATAGTTTGGGTGTGACCCCCCCCCCCCCCCGGGAATTCCTGTCCCCTCAAACCCCCTGGGCCTTTGCCCAGCTTGCCCCCTGAGACACAGTACCTTCACCACCTCCTCACTGCTGTCGTTCAGATGCAGCAATAGGCTGACCAAACTCGAATGAATTTGTTCCACAAAGTCAGCTTTCGATTGGCCATCTCCAAACCGCGACAGGTTCCCGAAAACCGTGAAAGCGGCAGCTCTCACAGCGTCCTTATCCTGTAGGGAAAACATCAACTCTGTGAAACCTCCAGGAGCTCAGGGTGACTGGGGGTGGGAATCCCAAACTCCTCCCTGGGGCAGCTGAAGAGAAAAGAGAACACAATCTGCTGCCCCAAACGGTCACCCCCCGTCATGGCTGTGCAGCAACATTCAGCCAGCCTGGGACCTCTTCCAGTAACATGCGAGGGACACCGTGAGTCATTTGTCTTCGGGAGGGGAACAGACCAGGAGACAAGACCCTGTTGGGTCTGTACTTGACCCAGTCAAACCGCCCTCCACTGCCTTTTCCCACAGGAATCTGCCCTAATGAGTAAGCAGACAGTTTCTCCACACATGCTGCAGGAGAAAGTACATTTAGAAATTTTCATTCATAGATGTCACTGAAATTCACGAACATATAAAACAAATGGAAAAGATTGCTGGAATATTGGAGTTTTAATCCAGGAATGTTATCCACTGTAACTGGGCTTAGCTAAGCTCTGTTTAAACCTCTTGGTGGGGGTGGGGGGGGTGGTGGCGGTAACTGGGCTCTTTTCCAGACTTATACCTGACACAGACATTTCAGTTCCCAAACCTTTGCTACCACATGGCTTCCCCCACCCACCCCCCACGCCCGCTACCCACTCCCCCCTCCAATGCTATCCTGTGCTACACCCCCCCACCTTCTCGAAGAAGGGGCGGATGCGGAGGGCGATGTTGATCAGGATGGGCTGCACGTTGATCTCATCGAGTTGCTTCAGGACCTTGGAGAGGCCGGACATTGCCTCCAGCGTGATCAGATCGTCAGGATCATCCTTCTCGTCCATGCCAGCAATCATAGCCGACAACAGCTTGGTCGAATATTTGTGGATCTGCGGGACAGAGAATAACATCAGATTCTGCACCAGCCCAGAGTCTGGGTAACAGCCTCCCCTCACCCACCATCCATTCCGGTCAAGAACAGCTTCTTCCCGACCGTTATTAGGCTGATGAACAGACTCTCTGACTTCATACAATGTTGACCTTGCTTTGTGCACTTTCCACAGTGTAACCTTGTATGCCTCTCTCTGTCTAAGCTCCCTATGACCGGCCTGTACTTTGGTACACGTGACTACAATAATTCAAATCAAAACTACCAGTGTCCCCTCCCTCCCTGGGCTTGCATCCCGGTCAGAACCTAGAAGGAATAGGAACAGAAGTAGGAGTAGGCCATTCGGCCCCTCCAGCCGGGTCTACCATTCAACAGGATCATGATCTGATATTCCTCACGCCCACTTTCCTGCCCTTTCCCCTCAATTCCCGACTCATCAAGAATCTCTCTCTCTCCCTCTCAGCCTTAAATATACACAAGGACTCTGCCCCCAGTGCTCTCTGTGATATGGAGTTCCAAAGACTCAGCCCTGAACCAACATCCCTCCCCATACCCTCTACCCAACCTACTCCCCTGCCTGCACACTTTCCCTGGTCTGCCCCACAGCCAGGTGGCTATCCTTCCCTCCCCAAGCCAACCCCGACCTCCTTCAGCAGTACCCCCCGCCCGCCTCTCACTGTAGGGAATAGTGGGGGTTTCAAATCCACAGTGGGTACAGTCCTGACCTTATGGGGAACTCCATCAGCAGCATTCCCCAGACCTCTGATGGTTAACATTCGGACAACGCTGGACGTATCCACGAGGCAGGGCAGCAAACTGCTGAGCAGGGTATCAGTCAGGACCAGGTCAGAGGTCACACGGTGGTTCAGTAACTGCAGAAGTCAAACAGTGGGTCAGAGGTCAGCTGGGCCGTGCCATCACAAATCACCTTGAAGTACCATCCTGACAAACAGCCTGCATTTTTATAGCTCTTTCACAACCTCAGGTCCATCCCAAAGTGGCCTCGCAGCCAATGAAACATTTTTCTCAAGCGTAATGGAGGGGAAGCAGCAGCTGGCCCATGCACAGCAAGATCCCACAAACATCAACATGACAATGACCAAATAACCGGTCTGTAGTGTTTGCTGGGGGGG
>NC_063333.1:2573060-2602788 GCF_021869965.1 Rhincodon typus
GGTGGCAGGGAGAATTCAGAGCCCTATCAGGTGTTTGCCTGAGTCTCTGCCAACGGACAAAGACCTTGCTCAAGCAGCACAGAGGGTCTGTGTACAGTGACCCCCATGTTCTCCATCGCATTAAAAAATTTGGGAATCCTCGTCCATGGATCACAAAAAGCGGCTATTCCACCTCAGTGGGGAATAGGGAAGGCTAATGGCACATTGAAATAAACACCAAAGAGAATGGAGTATAAAAATAGGGATAAAAATAGAAGTTGCTGGAAAAGCTCAGCAGGTCTGGTAGCATCTGAGAAGAAAAAAAATCAGTTAACATTCTGGGTCCAGTGATGTGTCCTCAGAACAGAGGACTCGAAATGTTAACTCTGTTTTCTCCTTCACAGGTGCTGCCAGACTTGCTGAGCTTTTCTGCTTTTGTTCCTGATTTACAGCATCCGCAGTTCTTTCGGTTTTTATAAAAATAGGGATGTTTTGCTAAAACTATACAGGACTCTAGCCAGACCACAGCTGGAATACTGTGAACAGTTACGGTCCCCTGGTCTAAGCAAAGACAGACTGGCATTGGAAGCTGACATCAGGTAAGGGTCTTATGAGGAGAGGTGGAGTATTCACTGGGAGTTTAGAAAACCGAGGGGTGACCTCATTGAAACACAGCGAGGGGGCTTAACAAGGGAGATGTGGAGAGGTCATTTCCCCTCATGGGAGAGTCTGGGATCAGACGGCATCACCTCAGTATAAGGGGTTGCTCATTTAAGGCAGAGAGGAGGAGGAATTTCTTCTGAGCGAGTGAATCTGTAGAATCCTTTACGGCACAGCGCTGCTGAGGCTGGGTATATTCAAGCCTCAGGCAGATTTTTAATTAGGAATTGAACAGAGGGATATGGTAAAACAGGCAGGAAAGTGGAGTTGAGGATGATCAGATCAACCATGGTCAGAGAAGATTCAATGGGCAGAATAGCCTACCCTCTGCTCCTCTATCTTCTGGTCTAATTCTGGTTTTAATTGATTTAAAACTTCACCACCTGCCAAGGTGGGATTCAAACCAGTGTCCCCAGAATATTGGCCCGTGCGGAGAGCCGGGGAGTGCTGTGGAGCTGCAAGAGATGGGAAGTGATTGGGAGAGAGCTCGGAGTCAGAAGTGCGAGGGGGAAAACGAGGAGTGGGACTTTGGGCAAGGTAAGACCAAGGTCTGCTCTCGTGATGGAATTTTTAAATACAGGGTTCAGTCTTAGCTGGAAAGAGTTAATAGCTGGGACTGAATGGTTTGGATAAAGCGTAATGATTGTCAATCACACGGCGTGCATTAACTACATCACCGGGTATAGTCAGTACAACTTCATGCTGCCTGCTCCTCAGCAAGGCCGGGGTGTCTGTCAGCACGTGTTCTCATTTGTTAAAAGGGTTGATAACATTCGCCAAGTTATTTCAAACAGAATGGAAAATGTGAATCGCGTCAGGAATGAGAGTCCAGGAAAATGCCGGCACAAGGAGCCAGCAGTGGGAGTTTTCCAACGACACAGCCAAATCCGACTGACCTGCTGAGAACAGGGACCATTTCCCCTCCACACCCCCACCCCCGCATCCGCTTCCTGCCTGGATCCCTCCCATCGTCACCCCACTCAGAGCCACCCCACACCCACCCTTACACACCAAAAGGGCTGAATGGTGTCATTTCAACCAAAAAGGGACAGGGAGAAGAAAAGGCAGGGATGGAGCTGGGGTGAGACGGAGGAGTGGGACTCGGGAGGGATAATAATGGGCGAATGCCGGGGGTACAGAGAGGGGAGGGGAAGCAGGATGCCACACTGCTGCCTGATGCCCACTCACTCACCTCGCCAAAGAAAGCGACCGCAGTGATTCTCTGGCCCTCGTATGGGCTGCTCAGCATGGGGGTCAGCTGCTCCACAATACTGCTGAGGTGCGTAACTCCATGTGCACCCATCGCTCTGTGAAAACTAACACTCATTAAACAGCCACAAGGAACACCATCCTTCGCCATCACAGAGGGGAGATGTATTGGGAACCCTGCTCCCCACACCCTCTGTGACTGCCCAACTTAGAGACAACGCTGCCCCAGAGAATCCTGTCACACATCCCTCCTGTAACAGCTCTATCCAGGTAGCTGCACTGCAAACGGACCTCTGCAAAGATTTATTCAGTTCCCTTTTGAAATTATTGAAGCTGTTTTCACTGCCCATGCAGACATCATATTCCCAATTACAAAGACTTCTGGAGAACAAGAGAAAAGATTGACATGTCCTGCTCGTTTGTGTCACTGCCCCTCCTGTCCCCACCACCACATGGTCCTCAGTTACTCAATGACAGAGCCTCGGTATTTCTGAGCGATTGTCTCCTATTAAAGTGCCGTCCTGTCAGGAGGATTACACTGGTGTCCCTAAAGCTTGGGGATTTCACGCACGCTCAACAGGAGAGAGAGGACGGTCATTCCCCCTCTCCCAGAGAGGGAGGACCTGTTGCACCATCTCCAATTTCCCCCTCGCCTGACTTGGAAATATAATCACTGTCCCTTCATTGTTACTGGGTCAAAAACCTGGAACCCCCCTCCCTAACGATTTGGGTACTTAGAGAATTGCTATTCAAGTCTCATTCCCAGGGGGTTCGAACATACCTGGCCAGCACTGCCACTCCTCGGTGATGAGAGTCAGGGCTCCTCATCAAATCCCAGCCCTTTTCCTGCTCCATTATCTTCAGCAACTCCTCGTCCTTCCCTCGAACTGTCAGCAGCTTCAGAGCCTCCACTGAGCAGCTGGAAGAGAATCAGCCATCTGTCTCTGTCTGTACACGGCCTTACAGAACCTCTCCACACACAGGACTAGGCCCGCCACAGGCCCCACTGCCCCCACCCCACCAGAGGCCCGGGGAAGCTGAGGAAGCATGCTGAAGACCAAAATTAATAGATTTCTGGGGACTAATGACACCAAGGGATATGGCGGTAGCACAAAATGGGCTGTAAGAGCTGTGTGATGTCTGGACATCTCTAATGAATCCCCTTTTAACATCCTTTGTTCTGAGGAGGAGTCCAGTCTGTCCGCCGATCCCTGATCCCATTTCCTGTACCCTCTCGAAGAACTGTACATCTTTTCTGAAATGCAGTGCCTACAACCAAACACAAAACACACTGTTCGTTCTGTGTTCGAAAGGAGAACTCCTAGTCCTCATCGCCTGAGTGTATATCGTTGAGATATTAAAACTGAGGAGGAGTGGGGGGGGGGGAATGCCCTTTCCAGTGAAGGTATGCTTGTGTTGGCATCATATTGTATGCAACTGTTAAATGGCAAACTGAAAGGCAACATAAAACAACCAGTACACATTGCAGTCTGATAGCTTTCACATTTAACCAACACTCTTCAGCTCCTTATAATAAAAACAAAACCCTGTGGATGCTAGAGCTCAGAATTAAAAACAAAGTGCTGGAGAAACTCAGTGGGTCTGGGTAGCAGCTGCAGAGAGAGAAACAGTTAACACACAGAGTCTAGTGACCCTTCGTCAGAACTGATCCATTTTCTTCTGACTCATTCACTGGACGTGGGGGGTAGCTGGCCAGGCCAGCATTTACTGCCCATCCCTAATTGCCCAGAGGGCAGTTAAGAGACAGCCACATTGCTGTGGGTGACATGTAGGCCTAACTGAGCAAGGACACCAGATTTTTCTCTGTGAAGAACACTGGAGAACTGTACAGTTATTTACAATTGATGCTAGTTTCCTCGTCACCATTGCCCAGACCAGCTTCTTATTCCCAGTTCACAAATTAAATGTAGCTTTCACCAGCTCCCAAACTGGGATTTAAACTAGAGCCTCCAGGCCATTAGTTTCTAGGTCACTAACCCAGATACAACACCACAAAACCCTGGTCTTCACCCAGAATCATAACTGCATAATTTCGATGTTTCCAGTGATTACACTCAGTTACAGCCATGGGGTGGTTCCTTGTATTTAACATCTTGTCACACTGAGTTCTCAGGGAGTTGAGGAAACGGTGGATTGTATTTTCATGGTTCACTGTTCGTATCTTACTCCAAACGCCAAACTCAAACAGACTCAGGGCAGTGCCTGAAGGTACACACAGCTCAGACATGGACAGGTAGAAGTGGGACGTGATGTGTTTGTGGTGGGGGGGGGGCAGGGGCATGGTGCTGACCAGGACAGACTGAGTTGTGGGCATTACCTGCAGACATCAAGGTCCTTGGGCAGACGGTTCTGACGCTCCTTCACTGGGTCTTTAGGGAGCCGCACCCCTACTGTGCAGCCCACCCGGCCGAGCAGCGAGCTGAAGAGGGAAGGGTACAGGATACTGACAGCCTCGGCACTATCCATTGTAGACAGCAGCTTAGTCAGAGCACAGGTCACCTAGGGGGAGGAGAAAGCGGTCAGAGAGAGAGACAGGGCGAGACTGAGAGGGCACCTTCAACCAGGGAGGGGAAGGCGAGCGGCTCAGGAGCACAAGGTGGGGGGGTGTGTGCGCGCGCGTGGGGATCGAAGACTGAGGGGCCAAAGGATGAAAGTATCGGGGGTTGGGTGGGGGTATGGAGACAGAGGTGATTGGTCGAACGGGTGGGAGTGTGGCGGACGGGGTGAGAGGGGATCGGTTGAGCAGGGAACACAGAGAGAGGGGGGCTTGGTCAAGTGGTTGGGCGGGGCACGCGGCAGAAATGGAATGAGGTGATTGGTCGAGAGGGGGTCACAGGTAGTGAGGGGATTGGTCGAGCAGGTGGGTGGCAGACGGTGAGTGAGGGGATTGGTCAAGTGGGGGGGCACTGGGAGGGAGGTGATTGGTTGAGCAGGTGGGTGGCACACAGGGAGGGGATTGGTTGAGCGGGGGCATCACAGGGAGCGAGGCGATTGGTCGAACGGGGGCGGGGGGGAGCACAAGGAGGAAGGTGATTGGTCAAGCAGGTGGGGGGCAGACGGGGAGTGAGGGGATTGGTTGAGCGTGGGGCACAGGGAGGGAAGGGATTGGTCGAGCTGGGGGAGGAGCCAACCGGGAAGGAGGTGATTGGTCGAGTGGGTGGGGCTGGGGCCAGACGGGGAGTGAGGGGATTGGTCGAGCTGGGGGGAGGGAATTGGTTGAGTGCAGGCTCAGTGCTCCAACATACCACCAGTGGCTGGACAGTAGCGAACCTCGTGACGCTCTTGCGCAGCATCGACTCCCTTTTCTCATCATACGGTAACTGTTTGTTCAATCGCTCGGTCAGGAATTCCAGAGATCTCCTTGCCAAGGTCACGTCTCCTGCCAGTGACTGCCACATCTCCCCCGCGGGCCTGGGGGAGGGGAGAACTCTCCATTAATCTCAATATGACAGTCTATGCTCTCGCCCCTCCACCCCCTGACCTGAACCTGCACCCTGCTGACTGTCCCTGTGTGTAGGGTCAGGCACTGGGTTACAGGCTAATCCTAACTCACTGTCTCCAACTTCCTGTGTCATCTACAGTGGCTCCCAAACAAGATTGTGACTTTTATATTCTCATCCTTACTTTCAAATCCCTCTGTGATCACACCTGCCCTTATACCCCAACTCCTCCTCCCTCGAAAATATCTATGCTCCTCTAATTCAGAGTTTCCATCTTTAAATCACTCCATTTTTAGAGTCTGTCTTCAGCTGCCTGGGCCCCAAGCTCTGGAACTCCCTCCATAAAACTTTCTGCAGCTTACTATCCTCCGTGAAAGAGACTGGTTATTGCAGTGTGCTGTGGTGCAGAGGGACCTGGGTGTCCTTGTGCATGAATCACAGAAGGTTGGTTAGCTGGTGCAGCAGGTAATTAAGAAGGCAAATGGAAGATTGTCCTTCATTGCTAGCGGGATGGAGTTTAAAAACAGAGAGGTTATGCTACAGCTGTATAGGATCCTGGTGAGGCCACACCTGGAGTACTGTACAGTTTTGATCTCTTTACCCGAGAAAGGATGTACTGGCACCAGAGGGGGTTTGCGGAGGAGGTTAACTAGGTTGAGTCGGAGTTGACAGGATTGGCTTATGAGGAGAGATGGAGTAGACTGGGACTGTACTCGCTGGTATTTAGAAGAATGAGGGGGGATCTCAAGGAAACATGTAAAATTATGAAGGGAATAGATAAGATAGAAGCAGTGAGGTTGTTTCCACTGGGGGGTGAAACTAGAACAAGGGGGCATAGCCTCAAAATAAGAGGGAGCGGATTTCAGGCTGCATTGAGGAGGAACTGGTTCACCCAAAGGGTTGTGAATCTGTGGAATTTCCTGCCCAGCGAAGCAGTTGAGGCTCCCTCATTGAATGTTTTTAAGATAGACATAGACAGATTTTTGAACAGTAGAGTTAAAGGCTATGGTGAGCGGGCGGGTAAGTGGAGCTGAGTCCATGAAAAGATCTTATTGAATGACGTAGCAGGCTTGATAAGCCAAATGGCCTACTCCTGCTCCTTTTTCTTACGTTCTGCCTTTGACCACGCTTTTAGGCATACTAATAGGCCTTTATGACCTCTTGAGCCTATACCACGATAAGATTGTGCCTGACTGGATTATTCCCTCAACTCCACTTCCCCGTTTGCCCCAGTGAAATATTTTTAATTCCCTCGTCAGTGGTAAGTTTATCTGCTTCTGCCTTTGAAATGTCTCTCTGGGAGAGACCACTCCACAGTCTCTCAATCCTCAGATAAAACAAAAATAACCCGCACCTTGGTGTTAAATGGGACATCCGGGACCCCCTGGTTTTGGTCTCTCCCACAACAGGAAACTGCCCTCCAACATCCATCCTGTCCAGTCCTCTTCAGGGTCTTCCATGTTTCAATAAGATCATCGCTCATTCCCCTGAACTACAACAGATACAGACCCCAGGCTCAAATATTCCACCAGAAGGAGCACTGTCACTCCAGGAAGCAGGTCAATGAACCTTCTCAAAACCACTTCCAATCGAATGGGCATCTTCTCTTAAAGATAAGAGGTGACTCTATTGAAACATACAAGATCCTGAGAGGTCCTGACCAGGTCTTTGAAACAGCATTCTCTTCACATTCAGAAAAATCTGCAAGTTGGAGTCACGGATTAAAAATCAGCCACTTGTTTAAAACAGATGTGAAGAAGCTCCCAGAATATTGAGGTACCCAGATAGATTGGATGTGGAGATGATGTTTCCACCAGCGGGACAGACTGGGACCGAGGTTACAGCCTCAGGATGAAGGAATGACCCTTTAGAACTGAGATGAAGAAAAATCTCTTCGTCCAGAGGGTGGTGAATCTGTGGAAATCATTGCCTCAGAGGGCTGTGGAGGTCAAGTCACGGAGTGTATTTCAGACAGAGATAGAGAGGTTCTTGATTAGTAAAGGGATCAAGGGTTACGGGAAGACAGCAGGAGAATGGGGTTGAGAACCATTCAATCAGCCATGATCGAATGGTGGAGCAGATTCAATGGGCTGAATGGCCTAATCCTGCTCTGAAATCTCATGGTCTTTTGCTCTAACAGCATTTTTCTGAATCTTTGCAGCTCTCTCCCAGAAAAAGGTGGAGGCAGAGCCTTGGAATATTTCTAAGGCAGAAACAGACAGATTTTTGATACGTGAGGTGGAAGATTATTGGGGATAGGCAGGAAGGTGAAGTAATCAGATCAGCCACAATCTTACTGAATGGAGCAAGCTCGATGGGCCAAGTGGCCTGCCCCTGTTTTGAATGTTCAGCTGTAGGTTTGACCTGATATCTCCTCGTGTAGCTCAGTGTGAATGTTTGCTCAGTAACACCTCCTAGTACACAGAGTGTGTCAAAGTCTGTACACAATGGGTCATGCTGATCAGATTGAATGTGCCACTTACTTATCAAAGGGCAGCGGGTAGCTGAGGAGACTGGATATCACAGCAGAGAGATTCTGTGAAGCTAGGAGAGAGACTGTCTGCAGAACGGAAGCCTTCACCTGCTCCTGCGTAATGATCTGTAGTTGGATGTGTAACACTTCCAGCACCTCCGGGATCTGTAGGAACAACACACCGATGTCAGGCATGCAGCGAATGGGCTCAGGACCGGGGATCACAGGCTGAGGATATGGGGCAGCTGGGAGAGGAGGAGAGTTGTCTTCAACCATAGTGGGCAGCATGTAGAATTCTCTGCCACAGGGCACCGAGGTCAAAATATTGAACAAATAAACCCAAAGAACTGCAGATGCTGGAAGTCAGAGGCTGGCAGCATCTGTAAGGAAAAATCATAGTTAGTGTTTCCAATGACATTAGCTCTGAAGAAGGGTCACTGGACTAAAGAGTGAATCAGTGGAACAGGGATCAAAGGGTGCGGGGAGAAAGTCAGAGCGGAGGATTAACTTGTATAATTAGCCATTGATATGTCCGAGGGTCAGCGCCGCGGGTCAGTGCCGCGCTGTCGGAGGGTCAGTGCTGAGGGAGGGGGCACTGTCGGAGGGTCAGCGCTGAATTATCAGCTTTTTACTGGTCTTCGACTGAAAGTAAGACAAAGGGAGCACGTTACAGAGGTGAAGGATTGGTTCAGTGAATTGTAACTGGATACTGACAGCTTCTCTCTACAACGTACAGGAGCCGGCCTCCTTGGTACAACACTACCACCTGCTGTCTGCAAGCTGACACTGCAGCAGTGAGGCCTTAGATGGCAACACCTGAAGAACTAGAGGTATTCTAACCCATCCTCTGGACCTGTCCATGTGCCACATCTCCCAGGAAGCAGACAGAGTGGCAGCTTTAAAAGGGATGATTTGATTTGGTTTGATTTATTGCAGTCACATGTACCTAAGTACAGTGAAAAGCCTTGTTTTGCTGGCACCTACTGGCAGATTATAACAAACAAGGACATACAGATCATAGGAGATAGTAGGAACTGCTGATGCTGGAGTCTGAAATAACAACGTGTAGAGCTTGATAAACACAGCAGGCCAGGCAGCATCAGAGCAGGAGGAAAGCTCACGTTTTGGGTCTGGACCCTTCTTCAGAAATCCTGAATTTCTGAAGAAGGGTCCAGACCGAACCGCCAGCCTTCCTGCTCCTCTGATGCTGCCTGGCCTGCTGTGTTCATCCAGCTCTACACCTGGTTATCTCATACAGATCATAGGGCGCTCAGTGAGGTATACAGGTTACAGCTGCACAGGAGGTACACAAACTAAGATCAACATTAGCAAGAAAAGAACATTATTAGTCATTTTTACAGACTTTGAATGGAGGTTTAAAAGTGTGGAATAGTTATAAGAAATGTGAGAATCAGATCTACTGTCGAGAGCTCACAAAGTCACCCCATGTCAGTCAGTGACACCCTGAATTGAGAGTAAGGGGTTGCAGTGAGTTTTGGGACTGAAGGGGGCAAGCCATCCTGGATAAGGAATTGTTGGACTTGGGGGTGGGGGGTCCCAGATAAATCAACAACCCCCGCCCCACACTTGACTCAAAACATTAACTCGGATTCTCTCTCCAGGGAATGAAACCGTTCCCTGCTCTGCTTAAAGACAGCAAATAGTTGGCAAAATGAAGAATAATGTGGGAAAATGTGAGATTGCTCAAATTGGAAGGGAGAACAAAAGGACAGATTGTTATTTAAATGGAGAAAGCTGCAACACAGCAGGACTTGTCCATGAAACATAGAAAGTTCGCCCACAGGGTGCAGCAGGGAATCAGGAAAGCTAATGGAATGTTGACCCTTATTTCAGGGGGGGTTCGTGTATAAGAGTAGGGAAGTCTTACGGCAACAAAATGGAGTACTGAGAGCAGTTTGGTTCCCTCATTTAAAGAAAGGTATAATTTCATTGGAGGCGGTTCAGAGAAGGTTCACGAGGATGATCCCCTGTGTGGGGAGATTGTCTTGTAAGCAAAAAGGTTAAAACTGGTTGGGACTCTATTCACTGGAGTTTAGAACCATCAGAGGTGATCGCATTGAATCATATTGGATTATTAAGGGGCTTGACAGGGTAAATACGGAGAATCTAGGCCCATAGGGCATAGTATCAGAATAAAGAGGCACTGACTTAAGACTGAGATGAGGAGGACTTTCTTCTCTCTGAGGGTCGGGTGTCTTTGGAACTCCTTGCCAGTGAGTTGAGATGGGGGTCAGAGTCCTCATGTATATTTCAGGCCGAGATCAATAGATTCTTGACCAGTCAGGGAATCAAGGGTTATGGGGAAAGGGCAGGAATGTGATGTGAGGAATTTGGGATCAGCCATGATCCTATTGAATGGTGGAGCAGGCTTGAGGGGCCGAATGGCCTCTTCCTAAACCTATTTCTTATGGTCTGCCCCCCATGCACCACCCCCAAACTGGGGTTTGGGGGTGGGGTTCAAGCCTGCCCCACCCCCCCGCCCATGCCCCTAACTGGGGTGGGCCGAAACCTGTGTTCCACCATGAATCTGGTGAGCACCGTCACACGTACCATGTGCTAAGTCAGCTCCTGGCACGTCCCCATTAACCAGGTGAGTGGTGATCTCGGTCACTAACCTGGTTCGAGAGGCCACTGCCCCGGACCCTGATGAGGGTATTACTGATAACAGAGGCTGCACTCGAGCAGTGAGGGTGAGGGTCAGTGAGAGCCTCCAGCAGCATGAACAGCAGTGAGCTGAGCTGGTCCTGAGGCAGGCTTTTCGCTACCACCTAGAAACACACAGAGACAGAGACAACACCACGGTGAACAGGCAGAACGTCACCCAACCCCCACCACCAACCTCGCCGCATTCCCCTCCCACACATCCTGGCCGCGTTCTCCTCTTCCCCCACCACAACCTGGCCGTGTTTCTCCCCCCACCTCACCTGCCCAATCTCGGAGCAGGTATGGAACAACAGCTTGCTGTCCGATTGGTGCAGACCACTCTGCAGGCTTTTCAATCGCATCAAACACTCATCGCTGTGATCTGGTGCAAACCCTGGCACAGGAAGAGACAGTGAGACAGCAACCAGCATCGTAACTCAAATCACCAACACAGTGCCCTCCTGTGGGCACCCACTCCCCCCACCCACCCCAGTGCACTGCCAGGCCAACACACACACACACACACACACACACACACACACACACACCCCCACACACCCCCACCTCCGCCGTGCCACCCCCACACTGACACAGCGCCAGCTCGCGCCCCCCCCTCCACCCCCCCCCCCCCCCAAAAAACTGGGTCAGCGCCAGTGAACCACACCTCCAGCCCCAGTGCAGTTTACACCCTGCTCCTGTTGCAACATGTGCAACACATGTCCTGCCCCAATTACAACACCAGTGCTACACATTCCCTACATCCTCCCCACCCCCAGCGCAGCAGAGACTCACCAGCATAGCGCAGTTGGATGCAGATGAGCGTGTACAGACCCTCCAGCGCATTCTGCCGTACGGTCACCAGAGGATCTGTGCACCGAGGGACCAGGCGACCAATCAACGCACCCAGATTGTGGAAGGAAACCATCGTCTGATTGGAGGGTTTGAGAGGAGGCAAAAAAATCTCAACATCATCTGGACTCGATACCAGCCAAGATCAAGCTGCAACCCCTCTCCGTCCCCAACACTGCAACAGACAGCACAACACCTCCCCTCCCCTCCAACAGGATAATGCTCCCTCTAGTAATTTAGACTGAATGTAAAGCTCCCTCTGCAGTGACCCCCATCAAACAGTCCTAAGACAGGGAGCACAGGGTTAGACACTTCCTCTACGCTGTCCCCAGCAAAAATATACATTAGTGTCGGGCACAGATTATGAAGAATCTTTTCAAACAGTGACAGCAATCCAGGCTCTGTCTCAGTTCAGCTGGATCAAAATGATCAATAGTAGATCCCAGTGATCAGCATTGAAGACGGCAGCAACAGACAGGGTATGTGGTGATCAAGTGGCTTACCCGAACATTGAGCCTCTCCAGGTAAAACAGCAGCAGCTTGGAGGTTACAATCATGGCTCGCTCCCTCTCCCAATCCCTCCTCGAGGTGATCCAACCTTCCACATGCTGCAGGAAGGGGGCAGGGAAAGTGTATGTGGAGTGGGGAGGGAATGAGGTGGGGTAGAGAGAGAAAGAGAGAGAGCGCGCGCATGAGACATTTCTCTGCGGTGACCCTGATTCTATAATTGAGAGATAATCTTTACTGTGCAAGCTGGGGGCCCAGCTCCGAGCCCCACTCTCTTACCTTAAAGATGACCTGCAGGCCTTCAGGAGTGAGGTCCTGTACTAGGATCTGTTTGAGGAGCTCCTGCAGGGCGCTCAGAGTTTCTGTGTACAAGATCTGGGGACAAAAGCAACAAAATCAACAGCGCTCACCATCACCCTCGGACTTCCCAAGGCCTCCCAAGGCCCCTGAGCTCACGGCCCAGACTCCCCGCTGTTCCAATCCCACCCCCGCCTCAGGGACAGGACCCCAGAGCCCCAGCCACCCGCCTGCCCTCACCTCAGGGACTAGCCCCCAACAACCACCCTTCAGGTGTACCTCTCTCTCCTTCACGTCTGTACAGGCCTCGTCCTTGCAGCGGTCCATACCGAGGGGGGGCAGTCCAAACACGCTGTCCAGGCAGGTCTTGATCAGCTCAAACATGTCCGTCTCGTCCACCAAAGGATCCAGCTTCCTGTCCATCGGGTCAAGGAGAACAGGAGGCAGAACAACAGCAGTGTAGGTGGGAGGAGGTCAGAGTGACAGACAGAAGCAGGAGTTGAGTGCTGGAGAGGCAGCTCCGAGAATAGGAACAGGGAAAGGAGTCTCTCCATTGGGAGGCTGGAGGTGGGGTCGGGGGGATCCCAGCGTAGCAACAGACATTTACAGAGATTCTCAATCCCTCCCAACTAAAATATATTCCAGAGGAAGGAAAATTGTAAGAGGGGGAACAAAGATCAATGACTGTGTAAGGAAGTTACAGATAATATGAAGACATAAACTCAGCCATACCACATCACAAAGGCTGGAAGATTGGGAAAATTTAATAACCAAGGGTTATTTTAAAATTGTAACAAGAGTGAGCAAAATAAAAATTATGAAAGAAAACTAGAGCAAAATATAGAGATGGATAGCAAAAGCTTCTGTAAGTCTATAAAAGGGAAGAGTGTAGCTAAAGTGAATGATGGCCCATTGAAGGATGAGAGTAGGGAGTTAATAGTGGGGAACACAGAAGTGGTAGGGTCACTAAATCAATATTTTGCCTCAGGTTACACAGCAGAGGACTAACAGTAACAGGTCATACAGAGGTTATACAGAAGGTGGAACAATCATCACTAGGGGGATAAAGCAATGAACAAACTATCGGGATAGAAGGCAGACATGTCCCCAGGACCTGATGGCCTACATCCCAGGGCAGTGGCAGCACAGACAGTGGGTCCATTGGTTATAAAATTCTAAAATTCACTGGGATGCAGGAAAGGTTCAAGTGGATTCGAAAAATGTTAGTATAACACCCTAATCAAAAAGGGAAGGAGGCAGCAAATAGGGAATTACTGACCAGCTAGTTTAACATGGGATGCTGGGAAACTGTTAGAATCCATTATTAAGGCAAGTCAAAATGCAATCCATCAGAGTCAGCATGGTTTTGAGGACAGTGACTCACCCCCGATCTTGTAACCCTACATTTTCCCATGGCTAAACAACCTAACCTACACATCCCTGGGACACTATCAGCAATTTAGCATGGCCAATCAAGCTAACCTGCACATCTTTGGACTGTGGGAGGGAACCCACGCAGACACAGGGAGAATGTGCAAACTCCACACGGACAGTTGCCCGAGGGTGGAATCGAACCCGGGCCCCTGGCACTGTGGGGCAGCAGTGCTAACCACTGAGCCACCGTGCCACCTGTAATGAAACAAGTAGATAACGGAGATCCTGTAGATGTAGTATATCTGGACTTCCAGAAGGCATTTGATAAGGTGCCTCACAATATGTTAATACACAAGGTAAGATCACATTGGGTTAGGGATAATTTATTAGCTTGAATTGAGAATTGGCTAGCCAACAGAAAGCAGAGGGTCGGGATAAATGGGTGCTACAGAGCTCAGTCCTCGGGCCCCAGCGACTTCCAATTTATATTAATGACTGAACTGCATACAGAGAAGGTACCTACAGCCAAATTTCAGGTGACATTAAACTAGGTGGAACAGTAAGTTTAAGTACAGAACTAAAAATAACCACAAGTCAATCTGGATAGGTTTAGTGTATGGGCCAATGTTAGAGTGTAGCATGGATAAGTGTGAGGTTATCCACTGCGATCGGAGGAACCAGAAGGAAACTTCTGATCGACCTGGAGAGAGTCATCCCAGTGGCTTGGCGTGGGGATAGAGAGGATACAGCAGGTGGGAGCATGTGATCATGGCGTGCTGTCGGATGGGAGTTCGCAAAACATCCATTGGCTCCAACTTGATCAAATCCTGCATCAGAGACAGACAGGGCAAAGGTTAAGGGGGGAGGGAAGAGACATAGGGCAAAGGTTAAGCGGGGGGAGGGAGACAGACACAGGGCAAAGGTTAAGGAGGGGACGGAGACAGACACAGGGCAAAGGTTAAAAGGTGGGGAGGGAGAGAGACAGGGCAATGGTTAAAGTGGGGGGGTGGTTTGGAACCATACACAGGGCAAAGGTTAAGGGGGGGTGGGGAAAGAGACCGGTAGCGCCCAGTCGGTGCACCACAGTCCATTCTCCCAGACCCTCGCTCCACCCCCATTACACCGTTCACCCCCTCCCCCAGCCCCAACAACCACACTTCAAACCCCCCCCCAATTACCCCTCCATCAGCTCTGCCCCAGCCCTATAACGACACATAGCACTGCACTCCCCCAACCCCCACCTTGGGTGTCAGGAGGGGCCACAGCAAGGATAGGGGAGGGCGTGTTGGGAGAGGGCTGAGGGGAGCCCAGAGAGGGTGGGGGCGTAGCCACAAACAGGAGGCAGGAAGAGAATGAGGGACCTGGTGGAGCGGGGGGCGCTGGGGGAGCTTGTGAGGCTCTGCAGTGCCAGTTTGGGTCAGTGGATGTGACCACGAGTTGGAGCGGAGCCTGGCCCCACACAGCGTGAAGGTGGTGTTACTGTATACCCCATCTGTAACAAATATGGGTCAGCAGGTGGTGTTGTATGCTCCTCACTCACCTGCATGTAGGTCAGCAGCTCTCTCTTACGAGTGAAGTTGTAGGAATCGTTCTGTTCATTGGCGTAGATGGCACGAGCAATCAGCGAGATGCTCTTCATTAGGCTCAGCTTAATGGTCAGGTCCTGAGACACACGGAGGGGAGGGGAAAAGAAAAAAAGTCACAAACACCCCTACACACCCCACTTAGCACAACCCAACGATCAGAGCAGCAGAACCAGAGGCCCAGGCAGATCTACAAGTGACAGGAGAGGACAGAGGGAGAACGACAACAGGTAAATATCCCAGAATCAGCAGGCTCACATCGATACAGCATCCAGGGTCAGGGGGTAACTCTCACTGCGTCCGGGGGGGGGGGGGGGGTTGGTGTCAGCACCGAGGGGAGGGCCATGCTGCTGAGGGAGTTTGTGAAATGCTCTTCAGTGCTCACAGGACATGGTCAATCGTTGTGTAACTAGAATTCTTCGTTACCAAAACAGGTCAGGAATATGAACCTGCCAATGTGATGGCAGTTAGAGATGAAGAGGTTGAGGGAGGGTAGGAGGCCTTGGGGTGGAATATGAACCTCTTGTTCAAATTGCTGCTTAACTTCTGTACTCCGAGAACAACTGGAGATTCTCCACAGAATGAAGTTTATACTGAGGTTCACGACCAGGATTGGCTGAGGAAACACTTGAGAAAAGAGCCACATCTGGCCGCGTCAGAATTTAAACAGCCAGCCTGCCCGATAATTCTCACAGCTTCGCTACTAACACATTTCTCCTCTCAGAGGGGAGTAAATCTGTGGGCTATTGAGGCTTGGTCATGAAGTATACTCACGGCTGTAACAGACAAACCTTCAATCAGGAAGGGATCACAGGTTACGGGGAAAAGGCAGGTAAAGGGAAATTCAGGATTAACAGATTGACCAGGATCTCATTGAATAGTGCAGGAGATTCAATGGGCCGAATGGCCTCTTTCTGGTTCAGCACCTGCTGGAAGTGTTACTGGAGAGCTGGTTAGTGACAATGGAAGCAGCGCGAGGTTGAGGATAAAGGATTTCCGCTCACTCAGAACCAGCTTCACCCTGACCCACACACAGGGGCATCGAGAGCATACCTTACATTGGCCCTGAGAAACCCCCAAGTTAGAAGATGCTGGAAACACACAAAGGGGTGTCTCTGTGAACTGGACCCCAGGCAATCCATCCCGAGATCCCCCCCCAGCCAAGGGCCTGTTGGCTTTAGAGACATCACAGGTTTGCTGTAATCTCAACGAGGGGCTATTGATGGGACGAAATGGTGAGGACCTGTTCCATCATCGCCATCGGTCAAGGGGGGAATAAGGAGGAGAATTACAGACTGACCACTCGGGAGCAAGAGGTGACAGACATCACACTGCCCGAAGGGGAGCGGATACAGAAACAATCCGAGAAAAGGGGTTCAGAAGAATATTTTGGATATTTCTTTGTGAGGAGTTGGCCAAGGAAAAATCGTTATCAGGGATTTGGAGAAAGAGTTGGAGAGTGTGGCACACCTTTCAGGCACAAAGGGGCTGAAGGCCCTCTTCCGATTCAACGCGAGGGCACTTCCTCACATTCTGGGATCATTCAGGCCCATGCTCTGTCCGACAACTAAACCCTCCGCAAAATAGAACGGGAATGCTGTGGGAAAAACTGGAGCTCCCAAGCTGGAGACAGACGGGTCCTTCACTGGAGAAAGGGACCAGCAAAGGATTCGAGGCGGTGATCAGACCAAACTGATGGAGCAGGCCACCCGGTTACACCCCTGTCCCCACCGAGGGGGCCCTTCCTGATCCCACCCCCTCGGGCCGGGGGGGGGGGGGGGGGGGGCCTTGTGATGGTGACAATCCCTGCTACCGGGTCTCGAATGGAAGCTGGGTTTATATTTCCAGAATGTTCAGCAGCAGCCTGCTGAGCTGTAGTTTGCGGACAGTAATCTGTGTCCAGCTGACTGCAGGGAGTATCCCCACCCAGCCCCAACCCTGATGCCAAGCTGGAAATGTGAAAAAGACAGGAGGGAGACTGGATTAGGAAGCCTGTGTGAAATGCAGGGAGCAAGTGACAGAACCTCCACCGAAACAGGCAGAGAGCGCGAGGGAGAGCAAACCACATTGTTTACCTTCGTCTCAACTTTAATCCCCAGAACCTGTGAGACAAGTGAAAGCAAGTCAGCGATTCCCAAAGTATCACAGAAACACCCCCACCACCCCCCCGCCCCGCACACATCTCAGTAACACAGGCTCCTATAGGAGGATCAGACTACGCTGTCCCCATCAAACACTCCCAGCACATGGACAGCACTTTTGTCTCTCTCTGTGCTAGAGGCTGTAGCAGCAGTTTGTACTATCTACAAGACGCACTGCAGAAACTCAAAGATCCTCAGACAGCACCTTCCAAACCTACGACCACTTCCATCTGGAAGGACAAGGGCATCAGATACATGGGAACACCAGCTCCTGCAAGTTCCCCTCCAAGCCCCTCACCATCCTGATTTGGAAATATATCGCCGTTCCTTCACTGTCACTGGGTCAATATTCTAGAATTCCCTCCCTCAGGGCAATGTGGGTCAATCCACAGCAGGTGGACTGCAGCGGTTCAAGGCGGCAGCTCACCCCCACC
Source organism: Rhincodon typus (assembly GCF_021869965.1). Taxonomy (NCBI): domain Eukaryota; kingdom Metazoa; phylum Chordata; class Chondrichthyes; order Orectolobiformes; family Rhincodontidae; genus Rhincodon; species Rhincodon typus. The sequence goes on from NC_063333.1 coordinate 2,590,692, forward strand.
TTCTCAAGGGGCAACTAGGGACGGGCAACAAATGCTGGGCCCAGCCAGCGACTGCAGCATGAACAACTGATGAAACATTTGACCACGTGTGGATGGGAGGGAACAGGTTAATAGAGGAATCTGCATTTGATCCTATAACATGTCCTTGCTCTCAACCTCTCCATCACCCGCACCCCCCCACCCCCCCCTTAAACCGTGGTGTCAGAGTAACAGGAACAAGATGAGAGTTGGTGTCACACACCTTGCAGTCCCCTAGCTTCCTACCTTTGTATTAAAGTGGCTCAAGACTTGTTTGATGACATCTTTCTCGATTCGAGGCAGAATCAGTTCCTTAGGGGCGTACAAGGTCAGGTATCCGTAACACAGGATCAGGGTGCTCTTCGCTTTCTCCACATCCACATCAGACTTGTCCTGGGGGATAAAACAAAAAGCAGCAATTCTCTCAGAGGCAGCAACAGGGCAAAGGCCCAAACCAGAGGCTTGGGATCACAACCCACATCTACACGGCCAGTGAGGGTCAGCACTGAGGGGGCTCCGCCCTGGCCCCGGGCAGGGGTCAGCACCAAGGGGATGCCTGGAGTGTGTTCATCAACATTTTCTAAAGCAGTATGTTTCTGGATCATTGAGAAAGGAGGTAGCACCACAGCCAATGCAATGTACCAACTGATCAACGACCAATATGGGAACACTAATCGTAAGATTTAGGTTGGTCCTGAAGGAAGTCAAAGTTCAGTCCCAAATAAGAATATTAAACTGGGCAAACGTCACCTTCAGTAGTGTGCGACTGGGCTGGAGAAAGTTTGACTCAAAGACTGGCAGGAAACACAGTTTGTGCCTTTGAAGGGGAAATGTGTACATCCCCAGCTGAGCTCTGTCCAAATGCACAGTCAGGGTGGCCAAACAAATCCAGAGCTCTCCAGGTGGTGAAAGAGACGGACACGAGTCAGGGAGGGAGTCACACAGCAGAGATCAGGCTGAGGTTAATAAAGCAGATGGGGTGGTGGATTTTACAAACAGCTGCAGAGGTACAGAGGGAGGCAGTTACAATAAACCTGACAAATTCACAGCTGCACCCTCAGCTGGACATCTGTGTCCAGTTCAGGTCTCCACACTCTCGAGAGGACATGAAGGGACCAGAGAGGAAGCTGGAAGACAGGTTCGAGAGAATGGAAGCTGCAAGACAGGTTCGAGAGAATGGCCGGGGGCGAGGGGGAAGAGAGAAGCTGCTGGCGATGATTGGGGGGCCGGGGCGCGGTGGAGGGGGAGCTGGCACTACAACAAACAGAAAGATCCCGGGAGCACCTGCCTTGAGAATTTGGAACAGACTCGGCGATTTCTTCAAGATGTCAGACTTCCCAAAGTCCTCCAGCTTCGCCAGAGTGACATCCAGGTGGGTCTTCGCACAGAACCCAATACACACTGCAACACCCTGCAGGAGACAAAACGAGCAAGCTACATTTCCATAGCACCTGTCACTCTCAGGGCATCACTACACACGATGTGGAGGTACTGGTGTTGGACTGGGTTGAACAAGGTCAAAAGTCACACAACACCAGGTGAGAGTCCAACAGGTTGAACTGAACACACAAGCTTTCACAGCGTTTCCCCTTTCTTAGGTGTCCTGAGGTATATTTTCAGCAAACACTTGAAGGGGCATCACTCAGACAGTTTGTGCGTTCAATTCAACCTTTTAGACTACAACCTGGTATCGTTACACATGACAGAGAATGAGGATGTTACCAAACCAGATGTTGCTGTAAAGCAGGAAACAACAATTTGTACACTGCAAGATCCCACATTTGAGACTCAGAGCATCTTTCCAAGTAAAGGTGATAGCAGGGCCCCAGGAGAATTCACAGCACAGCATCAGTGGATGTGGCGTTTCACACACTGCAATTGGGATCACCACCCTCCATCTGACCGCATGGGGCGGGCCCATGGCTCTCAGCCTCCCCTGGTATTAATATCAGGACCCAACCTCCTGTGCCGCCATCTTCCAGATGCACCACAGAAATTCACCAAAAGATCCTCAGACAGCGCCTTCCAAACCCATGACCACTTCCATCTAGAAGGACGGCGACAGCAAATATACAACGAACACCACCCCCTGCATCATCCACTCACCGTCCTGACTTGGAAATATATCACCGTTCCTTCACCGTCGCTGGGTCAAAATCCTGGAATCCCCTCCCTAAGGGCATTGTGCGTCTACCCACAGTGCAGCGGTTCAAAAAGGTAGCTCAGCACCATTTTCTCCAACAGCAATAACTCCCACTTCCTATACCCTCAAATGAGCAGGCCGGTCCCTGTTTCACTCCATATTTCTGCACGGACAGTGCCCAAATCCCTCCGGCTCTTCTACCCCAACCCCTTCCCCATCACATGGGCTGCTGCTGGGGTCTCTTACCTCCCTCTCCAGGGGCTCGGTGTGTCGTACCGAATGTAGGACCTCCACGAGCTGCTTCCCGACTACGTTAACGCCGGTCGTCTGTCTCAAGACCACCCCGACACACTTGTAGAGGAAACCCTGTCATGGTGAGCGCGTGGGGGGCGTTGGACAACGTGGTGGGAGGAGGGAGAGAGATCAGACACAGGAAGAAGGCCATTACTATCAAGAACTACAAAAGTGTTTCCAAAATTTTGGGGAGGGGAGGACCCAGGATGTATCCTCAACAGTAACTGATCAATACCACCTCCTCTCCCGTTCTCCCACCTTCCCCCCCACACGCCCCAGAATGTCAAGACAAACATCCAATATATTTACCCACTCCATCAACCATTACCCCAGGGATCCACCCTGCAGCCATTTTGACTGTTTTTTGTTGAGAACGGGAGCGTGTGTTGGGGGTGGCGGTAGCGATAAAGTCATCCTGGACCCCATCTCATAATCCATTCCCCAACCCCACCAAGGGAGGGGCGTGCCCGGGCCCCAGCCCATAGCCCCCCACAAAAGGAGGGGGGTATTACTGCCTACAGTTCTCACCTTCTCAGAGGGGTGGTTGCCGTAGTTACTGAGGTGTTTGGTCATCTCCTCACTGAGCTGACCGCTCCACGTCTTGTCCCCCAGAGCGACAGCCTCCAGGCTCTTGGACAGTAACTTCAGGGGGTCGGTGGGGAGAGACAGAGAAAGAGAGTCCGTCAGTCACCAATTCGCGATCCGACAGCGCCCGATTCCCTGCCCCGGAATCAGCAAGGCCTCACTCACCAGCAGCAGTTTATCCTCCCAATGTCGCTGGGGCAGAGAGTCCTCGGAATTCTCTGTCAACAGCAAACAGCAGAGTGTCAACTGGGACCCTCGACAGAGGGGGGAGGAGGTGGGGAAAGCGAGAGGCTGGGGTCCGGCTAATGGAGAAGGACAGATGGACAGATGGACAGACGGACAGACAGGGTGCAGGGGAAGCAGGCTGTGTAACTGTTATGTACATACACCCCACCCTCCAGTATCTCATTAAAAACAAAAAATATACACCCAGGAAATCAGAAACAAATTGCTGGAAAAACTCAGCAGCTCTGGCAGCACGAGTTAATTCTGCTTCTCTCTCTCCACAGATTCTGACAGCCCTGCTGAGTTTTCACATCAATTTCTGTTTTTGCACCGTCTGTTTCAGGCAGATCTCTAATCCTTCCCCGTTAAACTATAACACACAACACTACTGTTGCCAATGCTCCACATGATCAAGGCAGCAGTAGGCCATTCAGCCCTTCCAGACTGTTCTCCTGTCCTTTAGGATCAGGGCTGACCTAGTTCTGGCCTCAGATCTACTTTCCTGCCTCCTGCTTTCCCCCACCAAAACAACCTCTGACTCCCACATTGGTCGACTATCCATCTGGCCCCACTTTAAAAATCATATAACCCAGCCCCGACAGCTCCCTCAGGAGCCGAGTTCCCCAGAGCCACTGCTCTCAGGAGGGAAAATAAATCATCTTAAACAGGACACTCATTAGCAGGAGCTGGAGCAAGGATACTCATCTGATATGTAACCCGGTCCAGCCCTGCCCAGAGCCAGCCGGCTGTCTGGGGGGGGGGGGGGGGGGGGGGGGGTCTCTCTCAGCCCCCTCCTCATTCCCCCTCAGGGAGGTGGGGGAGGGGGAAGAAGGGGGAGAAGGGGAGAGTCTGCAGCCCCCTCCTCATTCGCTGTAAGTCACACAGGCAGCTGCCATCCAAGGACAGGACTGATCATTAACCTCCCCCCGAAACTCAGGCGAGACCCTCCATACCCCAAGGCGGTAATGTTGCTGAATCTGTAATCCTGAACCTCAGGCTAATGCTCTCGGTTTGAATCCCACCGTGACAGAATTCAATAAAATCCAGATTTAACTGCTGGGCCAACGGATTAAGCAATGTGATCCCTGTTATCTTTTGTGGATCACTAAGATCCTTTAGGGTAAGGGATCTGGTGCCTTGACACACAGTTAGATTTTAACTGCCCTCTGGGTAAGAGATGGGTAATAAACACTGACCCAGCCAGTGACACCTACAGCCCCTTTAATAACGAGGTGCAGTGCGTACCTTCCAGGTACTGAATGAGTGGAGGGAGTTCCTCATTCCAGACCTTCAGCAGCTGCGGGTGGACAAGGGGCACAGCAACCTGGAGGAACCTCAGCGCCGAGACCCCTCGCCCCCTCCCCCGGAATGGGAATGCCGAGACTACCTGGAAAAGAAGCAGATTTATAATGACATCCAACTGTGCGACTGAACAGGGCGCAGGCAGAGTCAGAGACATAGAGATGCTTTAATCTATCCGGGTTTTTTTTTTGGGGGTGGTGACACCACAGATACTGGGCACACAGGGAAAGGGGGGATGCTCGCGGCCGACACTAGCTCTAACCATCTTCCATGCACCACACCACCCCCCCACCCCCTAACCCCCTTCAATACACTGGGGTCAGGATGCCATCAACACAATACAATATCCTTTCATTGTCACCCAGCATCAGAGCGACCCACTGCTGAAATCCCACCAGCCCGCACAACTACTCAGTCAGCAATGGCCCAGTGATATTATCGCTGGACTGTTAATCCAGAGACCTGGATAAAATTCTGGGGACCCGGGTTCGAATCCCGCCACGGCAGATAGTAGAATTTGAATTCAATAATATCTGGAATTAAGAATCTAATGATGACCATGAATCCATTATTGATTGTTGGAAAAACCCATCTGGTTCACTAATGCCCTTTAGGGAAGGAAACTGCCATCCTTACCTGGTCTGGCCTACATGTGACTCCAGACCCACAGCAATGTGGTTCACTCTGAACTGTCCTCTGGGCAAGTAGGGATGGGCAATAAATGCTGCCTGGTCAGTGACACCCTCATCCCATGAATGAATAAAGAAAAAAAAAAAATCTCAGAGACAGTACGGCAAACTCACCATTAACCGAGTCAGCAATGCCTGAGGTTTGGGCAGGTCTAAAATCAAAGGAGAAACAAAATGGTTAATGGAGCGGTACTTTTTTTCTCCCCCCCAAGATGACACAATCTGTTTGACCCATCATGAGCAAGAATGTGGAATACAGAGTAGACATGCCTTTCCACACTGCACCCACAGCATGTTCACAGTTCAGTCAATTGCTGTTAGTCACATCATCCCCACACAAACGCACTGCTGCACGCACAGGCTGTTTCAAACTGCAAACATTCATCGTGGCAGGATAAGCTGGGGAACGTACACTCTGTCAAACAGGGACAGCACAGGGTTAGGTACGGAGTAAAGCTTCCTCTACACTGTCACCCACCAAACACTCCCAGGTTAAGGAGAGCATGGCGTTAGGTACAGAGTAAAACTCTTAAGCAAAAGTTGAGCTCTCTCTACTCGTTTCAACCAAGAGTAAAGCTCTCCCTACGCTGTCGCCCTCAAATACTCCCACGACAGGGACATCACAGGGTTAGATACAGAGTAAAGCTCCCTCGACGCAGTTCCCAAACACTCCCAGAACAGGTAACTGATGACCTGATACATCCTGGGTATAATTCCTGATACACAAACCTCTCTCCTCGTTGTTGAGCTGGAAGCCCTCGCTGTTGTGCTGCTGCTTCTTCATTCCCAGGTATGCAAGGCTGCGACACACAGGAGCCAGCGCATTGAGATACTGCGGGGGGATGACAAACTCCAACAAGAATGGCCACAGAACCTACACAGAGAGAGAGAGAAAAAGTGAGTGTGGAGCAAGGACTCAACTCAGTTCACTCTTCGTGCTTAGGGATTCCTTTATATCGTTAAGCAGCTCTAGTAAAGGGCATAGTTTAATTTAGTACCTAAAGTATCTATAAAGTGAGAGGGTACCAAAGGGTGAGAGACTAGGAAACTGAGTCAGGAGGTAGGTACTGCAGCATAGAGTCATACATCACAGAAACAGACTTTTTGGTCCAACCAGTCCATGCCAACCATGTTCCCAAACTAAACTAGTCCCACCTGCCTGCACTTGGCCAATATCTGTCCAAACATTTCTTATTCATGTACTTATCCAAATGTCTGTTAAATATTGTAAGTGTACTACCATTCACCACCTCCTTGGGAAGTTCATTCCACACAGAAACCACCCTCTGTGTGAAACAAATTTGCCTAATTTTTTTTAAAAATCTCTCTCCTCTCACCTTAAAAAAAATGCATCCCCGGTCTTGAAATCCTAGCGAAAAGATAACTAACATCAACTCTACTTACCTCTCGTTATTTCATAAACTTCGACCAGGTTGCCTCTCAGCCTCCTACGCTCCAGTGAAAAAAGTTCCAGCCTTTCCATATAATTCAAACCTTCCATACCCAGCAACATCCTTGTAAATCTCTTCAGAACCCTCTCCAGTTTAATACTATCTTTCCTGTAACAGGGCGACCAGAACTGGACACATTATTCCAGAAGAGGTCTCACCAATGTCCTGTACAATCTCAACACAACGCCCCAACTCCTATACTCAAAAGACTGAGCAATGAAGGCAAGCATACCAAATGCCTTTTTAACCACCCTGTCTACATATGATACAAACTTCAAAGAATTATGTATCTGCACCCCGAGGTCCCTCTATTCTACATTACCCAAGGCCCTACCATGAATTGTATAATCCCTGCCCTTGTTTGTTGTACCAAAATGCAATAGCTCGCATTTATCCAGATTGAACTCCATCTGCCATTTTTCAGCTCATTGACCCATTTGATCAAGATCCCTTTGTAATCTTAGAAAACCTTCTCCACTGTCTACTATGCCACCAATTTTGGTATCATCTGCGAACATACTGACTGTGCCTTCTATATTCTCATTCAAATCATTTATATCAATGACGAACAAAAGAGGATCCAGAACCCGTGGAACACACAAAGGTTCAAACCCTACCATAGCAGAATATAAATACAAAACTACTCTAGTAATTACTATGTAACTGTTGTCAGTTGTTACAAAAACCCATCTGCCTCATTAATTTCCTTTAATGAAGGAAATCTGCCATCTTTATCCAGCTTCCAGACCCGTAACAAAATGGTTCACTCTGAACTACTCACTGGGACAGCACGACGCCCCAACAGAGGGACTGGCGCCGCACCGAGGAGTTGACGCACTGGAGAGTCGGCACCGAGATAAGCCACGATCATACTGAATGGCACAGCAGCTGAATGGCCTACTCCTGTTCTTTGATCGTGGAAGCATTTTGCACATTTCAGGATCGAAATCGACTAATGGGTGTCTGTAATTCCCTCTACTTGCTTACTCGAATGGCATGTTCCCTCTAGTCTCTGAAAGCATTTAACTGACATCATGGGTCTTGTGGTGCAGTGGGCAGTTCCCCCTACCTCTGGGGTAGGTGGTCTGGGTTCAAGTTCATTCTGCCCGACAGCTGTGTCAGACCAAGTCCAAAGAGGTCAGTTGAAAAGTAACATTTAACTCCAAAGTTACATGCATTGCCCAAGATCCTGCTGCATACAAACAGATAGCTGCCTTTTCAACGTTACAACAGTCTCAACAATGCACAAGTACTGTTACTGTCAGGCTCTCGATAGCTCGAGGCTCTGAAAGCTGCTAAAAGTCACAACAGCCTCATCCCTTAAAGATGAAAAGGAGAGCGGGAGAGCCTGATACTAACATTCTCCATCTTCTTGACAGTGGTGGTTAACAGGTGCAGGATGTTGTCACACATACTCCGCAAACTCTCATCCGTCACTTCATCAGGGTCGTAGCTGCGAGGTTTGGGTGTCTGAGGAAGTGGGAGCACATTTCAGATCAATAAACACACCCACAATAGCACAACCACCCCCAGCCCACCCCTCCAAATTCATCCCATAATGCAACAAAAAACTTCACTCCATCACCCCCAGGACTGGAACGAGGAAGAGGAAGCAGCAAAGTGAGCTCTTGGGGTTATTGGCGGCTGAGGAAGGGAGGTGAGAGAAGAGGGTGGGAGCAGGCTGTGGGTGGGGTAAGGGGCCACATCAGGGTCCTGAGGCTGGGAGGGAACAGGATGGAGCGGGATCCTGAGTGGGTTGTCAGCGAGGGATCACAGCAGGATCCCGATGGAATGGGGTGAAAGTAAAAGGCTAGCTCAACAGCACCACGAACAGTTAATGAGTCACTCAGTGGTTAGCCCTGCTGCCTCACAGCGCCAGGGACACGGGTTCGATTCCAGACCCAGACAACTGTGTGGAGTTTGCACATTCTCCTCGCATCTGCGTCTGTTTCCTCCCATTGTCCAAAGATGTGCAGGATAGGTGGACTGGCCGTGGGAAATGCAGGGTTACAAAGACAGGGTAAGGGTTGGGTCTGGGTTCGAGTAGGATGCTCTTTGGAGTGTCACTGCAGACTCAATGGGCCGAATGGCCTTTTCCCACGCTGTAGGTATTCTATGTTTCTCAATTATCATGGTTTGGGGAACCTGGCTGAGCACACATTGGCATCCCGCCCCCATTACAACCGTGACACACTTTCGGATGCCCAGAGCTGGTGAAAGGTGCTACAGAAATTCAAGCTCACTGCCCAGCAGGAATTGGGAAGAGGATCCTACCCCGGGCTCACAGGGCAGGGCGCACTGTCGGATGATAAACTCCACCATCGCTTCACCTCCGTCCAGCTCCAGATAGTCATGGTGAGCCATAGCGCTGATAACCTGAGCCACCATCCATTTCACCTGCCCCAGAGAGACAAAGAGAGAGAGAGAGAGAGAAACCACTGTTACTGACTGACTCCTCCTGCTAATACCATACCAATCAGGAGACACTGGCGCAGTGGGAAACATCACTGCAGAGGCCCAAACTAATGCTCTGCAGACACAGGTTCAAACCCCACCACTGCTGTTGGGAGGGGGGATGGAAAATGTAGATTCAACTCATAAATCTGAAATTGGAAGCTCACTTCAGTAACGCGGACCTCAGCACAATCACTTGTTGTGGAAGCAACAGCTGATCCTCACCCAGACCGGCCTACACGTAACTCCAGTCCCACTCCAAAAGATTCGAATGTCCAAGAAACCTTGGCCTACAATCGCTTCACGACAACGTGACTGCAACTGCTTCAACGAAAGATTTGAAACAGTCCCTTCAAAACCTGGACTAATGACCAACTCTGGTAGGCAGTGCCTTACAGCAAAGTCCTCTGCAGGGCAATGACTCCCCTAGTCCTGGGGTGTCCTGCCGAGCAATGCTTCGTCCACATCCTTCTGGATTCAACAGGAAGGCCGTGGAACAAAAACCAAACTTAAAAAAAAACAAACTTTCTTGACACTGACCCACAAACTTTCAGGGAGAAGTTCTGCAAAATTAACTTTCGAAGGACTGTGTGTAAATGGCTAAAAACCATCGCCCCTACAGCTGTTGTCAATCTCAAATCAGCAGTTGGTACAGATTTAGTCAAAATGTTTCCAAAAAACATATATACTGGGGCTGTTGTGGGCAGGGAGTGTACTGGCAGTAACTGGTGCAGGATATGGGATCTTAGGAAACTGTTCCCTGAGGGAGGGAGGGAAGGGGAGGCGAGGCGGGAGGGAAGGGGCAGCGAGGCGAGGCGAGGCGGGAGGGAAGGGGCGGCGAGGTGGGAATTAGAATTGGATTGGGAGGGTCAAGCTCTCAGAGAGATTAAACACGAGGATGAGCGCTTCAGCTAATCCTTTGAGGAAGACACAGTCACAGCTTCCTGGAGAACTGGGCTTGTTCCACTTAAAGCAGAAAAGGTGGAGGGGAGGTCGACGCAAGATTTAAAAAGTGATGGTAGAGTTTTTGATGGAGTTAAACAAGCTTCCAGCTGCACGGGTTAACACGAGAATATTTTTCTTTAAAAATTAAACTGATCATCTGAACCCATCCCAAAAGGGAACCTTGGAAATCATCGTGGAAAATCAAACTTGGGCTGAGTTCTCATTTTCCAGTCTGTATCACACTTCAGGTTTCTAGAACGATGCAGTGAGGGGGATCATAATTCACCAGTGTCTCTACATTGGTTCTTCAGAACCAGCTCACCAATTATCTATTCAAATACTTCTCCAACTCCCAGCTGCAGATATTCCCAAATCTGCTTTCACATTCCAGGTCTCTCACTCATTTCACACCTCCCCATTTTGCCAATTAGCTGACATCTGTGTCCCTCTCTGGTTACTGACCCTCCTGGCACCAGAAACACTTTCTCTGTTTACTTCCACAAAATGAGTCCATTTTGAACACCTCAATGAAATCTCGCCCTCAACCTTCTCTGCTCCGAGAACAATATTAGCGTCTCCAGTCTTTCCACAGCCAGAGTATTGCCTGCAGTTCGGAATCCACATTATAGCAGGGCTGTGACAGCACTCTGCAGAGAGTACAGAGGAGATTTACCATGATGTTTCCGAGGCTGGAGAGTTTCTGTTGAGTCTGGAGTTGCTTTCTTTGGAGCGGAGGAGATTGAAGGGCATTTACAGGAAGAAACTTTTCCCCCTTTGTGCAGGGATCAATGGTCAAGGGTCATAGATTTAAGGTAAGGAGCAGAAGGTTTAGAGATGTGAGAAAAGGCCCTTTCACCCAGAGGGTGGGTGGAAGGAATCTGGAATTCATTGCCCGAAAGAAATTATCAACATTTTAGACATATTTAAATGTACACTTGTAACATCAAGGCATACAAAACTGTGGGCCAAGTGCTAGTAAATGGGATTAGAACAGTTAGCTGGCTGTTTTTGACAGCACAGATTTGATGGACCAAAGGGCCTTTATTTGTGCTGTAGATCTCACTGAAATCCCTGGTCCCATTCTAGGCAATCTCCTCTGCAACAAGTTGATATCTTTCCCTAAAGTCTGGAGCCCAGACTGAAGACATAATACTCCAGCAGAGGCCCAAATGTCTTGTTTATTTCTCCACATTCTCTTTGCTTTTATACCCCACGCCTTAATTTATAAAGCTTCCTCATTCCACCATTCCATTCTTTTCAAAATGCTCCTGGCCTGTGACCCCCAGTGTTCCACTCCTCCTGCACCACCCCTCAGAACTGTACCCTTGATAGCAGCTCTCCTCAAAATACATCACTTCACAGCGTTAAACTGCACTTGCCACCTGTCTGCCCACATCCCCCTGCAGCATGAGGTCAGACAGGAGAGTGAGGGCAGGGGGTGGGGAGGGAATATGGGAAGGGATGGTCTGGGACTGCAGGCTGTCTCTCACCGGGAAGGGGAAGGTTAGGTGAGGCACAGAATGACACGGCAGCAATGGCCAGAATTCCCTCAGACTTTGCTGGTTTAAACCTCAAGTGGAGGTTAGAGTGAAGAGACTCAGAAGGATAGACAGAGTGCTCCAACTTCCACTAGTGGGGGAGACCCGAATGCAGGTTGAGAACCTCAAAAGTCAAGTCGGGAGTTACAGGGATGATGTCAGGAAGCAGGTCCACATGTGATAGGGGAGTTGGAATCTGGAGAACCCTCACTATAACATCCTGCTGAGCTGGGGGTCAACAGCACCTTTCAAAACAGAGTTTCCTTTGGTTTAAGGATATTGGAGCAAAGGTGTACACATGGAGAGGAGTCTTTCAACTATCTCTTCTTTGTCATTCTTTGTTGCCCACTCCTAATCACTCTCAAACACTCCTCACCTCCGACCTCATCCCAAAACCAGCCCGGCTCGTCCCCACCCCCGACCTCATCCCAAAACCAGCCCGGCTCGTCCCCA
>NC_063333.1:2617788-2622159 GCF_021869965.1 Rhincodon typus
GATTTTTTTAATTGAATTCAAATTCCACCATCTGCCGTGGCAGGATTCGAACCCAGAACATTATCTGGCTCTTTGGATTAACAGTCCAGCGATAACAAACGCTAAGCCATTGCCTGCCCAATGTGGGTGACTTTTAACTACCCTCTGGGCAATTAAGGATGGGTGATAAATGCTGGCTCAGCCAGCAACATCCACATTGGAGAAGTAATTAAAAATCTCACCAATATCGAGTGAATCTGCCTCCACCTCAATAGCCCCAGTGTATTCAGCCTGTCTCTATAGCTCAAACACCCCAACTCTGGCAACATCTTAGTAAATCTTTTCTGAATCATTTCAAGTTTGACAACTTCCTTCCTGTAGCAAGGAGACCAGAATTGCACGCAGCATTCCAAGTTGCCTAATCAATGTCCTGTACAGTTGCAACGTGACCCTCCCAACTCCTATACTCAATGCACTGACCAATAAAGGCAAGTGTACCAAATGCCTTCTTCACTATCCTGTCGGGTTGGGACTCCACTTTCAACTAACTATGAACCTGCACTCCCATGTCTCTTTGTTCAGCAACACTCCCCAGGACCTTACCATTAAGTGTGTAAGTCCTGCCCTGGTTTGCCTTTCCAAAATGCAGCAGCTCAAACTTATCCAAATTAAACTCCATCTGCCACTCCTCGCCCCGTTGGCCCACCTGATCAAGATCCCGTTGTAGTCTGAAGTAACCTTCTCCTCTAGTTCCTGGCCCCCATGCCTATAGGAGCAGTTTCTCCTCACTTTGTCCAGTTTCAATATCAAACACCTAGAACCAATCTCCTCTGTCAAGCCGCGGTCTGTGTAACTGAAGTCTGTCAGGATGGGAACTATTCTTGCAAATCAGCTCAACACTCACTGCAGCCTTCACACCTTTGCTGAGGTAGGGTGCCCAACGCTGGACCCAACCCTTCGGCTGAGGCGGAAGTTGTATCATGTATAGGTTCAGTACCATCTCCTTGTTTGTCCTGTACACCTTTGTCAATAAGGATCCCACAGGCTTTATCATCCACATTCTCCATCTATCCTGCCATTTTTTGTAATGGCTCATGCACTTTATACCCAGGTCCCTCAGCTCCTGGAGCCCCCTTCAGAATGGGATCCCTTTCTTTGTTGCCCCTCCTTGGTCTTCCTGTCGAAATGACTTAAATGTCACCCAGCCACTCCACCAACCAGCCTGTCCCCTTTGGACACTGCCCATCTCATAACTCTCAGCGCTACTGTTTACCTTCGACCCAAGCTTTTCGATTACACCCAACCGGGGAGAAAAAAAGAGGAACTGTGATAATGGGGAAGCATGGGGGGGTGGTCGGGCCGGGATCAGAGCTGGATAAATGTGGTCGGGGTAGCTGAGAGGTCACAGGCAGCTAATCCCAAGGGCCTTTTGGTTTTTTTTGGGGGGGGGGGGGGGGAGGAGGAGGAGGAGGAGGAGGAGGAGGAGGAGGAGGAGGAACGGCCCCTCACCTTGGCCTCCTTGTGCTGCAGCCAGACATTGAAGAGGATCTCGTAGGAAGTGTAGATCTCGCTGGAGAAGGCGTCTTTCCTGACAGTGGGGTCTGGGGCCTTGTCCAGGTTCGCCAGGTACTCCAGGATACTCTCACTGAAACGACCCAGAGCTAGAACCGAGGCAATGACACAGCAAGGGGAAACACGTTAGCAACCACCCCCCACTGCGGTACCAAACCAGGAAACTACAGTGACCTCTTCACAGCACAGCACAGCACAGCACAGCACAAAGCCATCCAGCACCAGCATGCCCCGCCCCACCCCACCCCACCCCTGCCAGTGGCACCAGCGCCCCCCACCACTGTGGATCTACACACTCAGCCGAAGCCCCGCTCAGTTCCCATAGCCCCGTTTCCCTTAGGTACCTGTCAAATTTCCTTTCATAAAAAAAATCAATCATCTCCACTTCTATCACCCACATACCCTGCAAAGGATTCTTAATTCCATTCCACAAGCAGCCCCACTACACTGTCCTCAAACACTCCCAACATGGGGTTAGGTACGGAGTAAAGCTCCCTCTACACCACCCCCAAACACTCCCAGCACTGGGCTAGGTATAGACTAAAGGTCCATCTACAACGTACCCCATTGAACACTCCCAGGTCAGGGCCAACGCAGGGTTGGATACAGAGTAAAGCTCCTTCTACACTATCCCCACGAAACACACCCAGCACAGTGCAGGGTTACATACAGAGTAAAGCTCCCTCGACACACGTTAAACAATTATCTTACCGATGGTGAACACAGATTTCATCGAGTCATGCTTCGCCATCCCCAGCATTGGCAGCATCGTCCCTAAGATGGCTGTCAGGAAGGGCACCATGCCATACACTGGAGAATAAACTCAACAGTCAGGACAGAGGCAATGGGCAGAAACTGGGCAAACAAGAACTACAAGCTACATGGTCCATTTGTACAGGTAGTACAGGGACTGACAGAGATGGGAAGGCTGCGGGGACAAATCTTTGTCAAATCTGACAAGACAACTTCATCAAAGGCTGCAACTTTATCGGTTTTATAAACATTGGTGGAGAGTACGAAACAAAATGAGGAAGTCTTGTTGGTTATATCACTGAACAATTTGTCCAGAGGGCCAGGATAATGTGTTGGGATGTGAGTTCAAATCCCACCACAGCAGGCATGTGGGATTGAATCTTGGAAATCGGAAACAACACAGAGAATGCTGGAGAAACTCAGCAGATTCAGGATTAAAGAGAACAGAAGTGGTTCTGAAGAAGTCATGTCAGGCTCGAAACATTAACTCTTTTTCTCTCCACAGATACTGCCAGGCCTGCTCAGTTTCTCCAGCACTGTTTTTATTAAATGTTTTAGTAGCAAAGATCTGTTTTTATTTCAGATTTCCAGCAACTTTAACTAAATCACAACTTGCTGCAGCTGTACATTAGCCTTTGGGGATTTATTGACAAAGGCACACACGTCCCTTTGAACATGGATACTATCCAACCTCTTACCATCTCAGAAATATCCTGCACGTCTGTTCCTCCCAAAGCGAGCAGCCTCTCCTTTCTCCACCTTAGATTCCATCTGTCACCTGTCCACCCACTAAACCCGCTCAAATTCTCCTGAAGCTGCTTTACGCATCTTCCTCACAACACACATTCCCACTTGGCTCTGTATTGTCTGCAAACTGGGAAAGAATCCATTTAGTCCCTACCTCTGGATCATTGATACACATTGTGAACAACTGGGATCCTGAGTACTGATGCCTGTGGTACCCCAGTCACAGCCTGTAACGTGAGTATTTATTGCTGTTCTCTGTTGCTATCTGTTAGCCAATACCTACTCCAGGCCAGTACATTGCCCCCGATCCTGTGCACTTTACCTTTTCTAACCAGCCTCCTGTGGGGTACTTTTTAACAAGAGCCTTCTGAAAACCTGACCATACGACATCCAACAACTCCCCTTTATTGATACTGTTCGTAACATCTTCAAAAAAAAAAAAACCTCTACACAATTTCCCATTTATAATTCCATGCTTACTATGCCCGATCAGATCATCACTATCCAAGTGTGCATTTAACTATTTCTTTGTAACAGATTCCAGTATCTTCCCCCGGACGTAATGTAAAACCAGCAGCGACCCCGCATTCCCTCTCCCTCCTGAAATAGTGGGCTGACGTTTGGGAGTATCCAATCCCCAGGGATCAATTCCAGAACCGATGGTAATCGTCTTCCGAGATTCCAATGTATCAACCATATGGAATTGCATGGTAAAGTTTGGGGGGGGGGGGGGGAGAAGCAGGCAGTCTGCATGATTTCATCGAGGGGAGGTCAAGTTGTTAGGAATCCCTCAAGGAAGTATTGAGTAAGTGAGGCAAAAGGGAGCCACAGAACGTGATCTATTTGGATTTCTGAAAGGCCTTTGACAAAAAGTGTCACATCGAAGGCAGTTAAATAAAAGCCCATGGTGTTAAGGGCAAGGTACTGGCACAGACAGAGGAATGGCAGAAGGCAGAGAGTGGGGATAAAGGGGTCTCACTCAGGATGGCAGCCGGTCACTAATGGAGTTCCGCAGGGATCAGTGTTGGGACCACAACGATTCACGTCACACACACACAGCTGCCTCACCGTTTGCCGTGGCGAGGTTGCCCAGTGTCTGAACCACAAAGAAATGGGGCAGGACCCCCGGCTGGAAGTTCTGCAAAATCTCCTCCATCACCTCGTTGATGAACCTGCAGCCCAGGGCCACCAGCAGCTTGCTGGCTGCTCCCTGCCAGTCAGGGACAACATCCTGAAAGAAACCAGGGTCCAGGTAAGTCGCAGGCAGGCACTTTCCCCACCCACCCCCACACACTCTCCCACCCCACACCCCACCCCCCC
>NC_063333.1:2622259-2667424 GCF_021869965.1 Rhincodon typus
CCCACCCCAAACACAGACAGACACCTCTAGCACACACGCACTGAGCCTCCCCCAGCACTGAGCTGGGCTAAGTCAGCCTTTGTGCTCTAGTCTCTGCAGTGAGATGGGAACATGTAATGTTCTGAATTTGAAGGTAGAGATGTGTGGCAACAGACCCCACGCCTGAAACACCATCCACACACAAAAATGGAGCCGAGATCAACATAGAAGATTCTTGAGTGGGGTGGGGGGAGAAGGGGTGTGGGGAGGTAATTGTTGGAATGGACATGGGGAGTACTTGCCTTCAACTTGGTCATTTCTTCTGAAGCCAAGGAAATGATCATCTTGGCCAGGGGCTGGTCCAGTTGGCTGATGGTTTCCTTGACGATGGCCTCCATAGTATGGAGTATGACGATGCGATGGCCCTGTAGCAACTAGAGAGATAGAGAGAGTGAGAGAAAGACAGACCGCGAGAGAGATTGTAGAGCTCAGACTGAGAGGTGATCAGTCTCAGAGGGACATGGAAGCAGCTGCCCCATTGGTTGAAGGGTCAATACTGCAGGGCATCATTTTAAGGTGAAAGGCAAGAGGTTTAGAGGGGATTTGAGGAAAGGATTTTACGCCCAGATTGGAAGTGGTTGGCGCCTTGGGCGGAGAGTTGAGGCAGGAGACGTCAAAAACTTTATAAAGTATAAAAGCAATTACAGTGTCATAACCTTCCAGCCAATGGGGCAAAAGCAGTAAAACAGGGCTTGAATAGGGGGTAGTGTGTTTTTGGCAGTACAGAGTCGATGGGCCAAAGGGCCTCTCCCGTAAAACATGCAGGGCTCAGAGAACGAGGCTGGGGTGAGGAGTGAGGAATTCACGGGGAGATTCGCAGATAGAGAGAGCCAGCTCGGGCACAATGGGGCTGGGGGATTGTTTTAGAAAGTGGTGTGCGCGAAAGGGGATGGCAGCATTGTCTGAGCTGGGAAGAGGCTGGGGGCTCAAGCCCAGGACCTACCTTACTATGTTTGCTGAGGTAGGAGTGACAAGCGAGAAGAACGAGGCGAGGGTGGCTGCAACCGAGCTCCCGAAGAGCCTGAGAGATCTCCTGCCGGACACTCTCATCTTTGTCAAACGCCGCATCGATCAGTGCGACGGAGAAAGCTGTGGGGGGTACAAATCAGAGGGCAGCAATGACTCGCTACATTACAGACATGAATCCATCCCACCCCGCTCCGCTCCAAACACCCGTCACCCACCCACGCCTTCAAACACCTCAAAAGCACAAGAGCGAGTCTCAGAAACAACGTTCCGCAGGTAGAAAGGGCGACATTAGGCAGGTGAACTCCAGCTTCTTGTACAGGACCACAGGCATCTCTGGTCAGACCTATCCCCAGTCACCCTTGAGCGGACCGTGTTGCTCAGCTGTTTCAGACAATTGAGAGGGAACTGCATTGCTGTGCGTCTGAAGTTACATGTAGGCCAGGCTGAGTAAGGATGGCCAATTCCATACCCTGAAGGACATTAGAGACCCAGATGGGTTTTTAAGATTTATATTTAATTTAATATTGTCACTTGTACCTAGGTACAGGGAAAAGCGGATAATGTCACCCTGGATTACAGAATAAATTACTGAGTAAATTACTTAAATGGTAAAATACTGAATAAATTAATATGAAACCAATATTACTAAAACCAATATAGCTTCAACAGTTCATCTTTCCCACTCTGTAGACCGCATCCTCTCTGCTTCTCCAGTCCGACATTGTCCTGGGGTCCTAGCAATGTGCTCCTTTCCGGTCACCGCTGTTGCTTGTGACACTGTACCACAGTCGCCATTATAGAGAAACGAGGAGAATAGGAGCTGGAATAAGCCAGTCTTTGCACCATTCGAGTTTGATCATCCAGCTCCGTCCCCCGTTCCCACTTTTGCTCCTTTGATCCTTTTAGCCCTGAGAACTATAACGACCTCTGCTTTGAAAACACTCAAACGTTTTGTCCTCAACCACTTTCTGTGGCAGAGAATTCCACAGGATCACTGCTGCCTAAGTGAAGTCATTTCTAAACTAGTTCAATTCAGTAGAATCCGGGATTTTAGAAATGACACCTTTGGACATGGTGGGATTTGAACCTGAACGCTGGCCTCGCGTTCTGAATTGCTGCATTACCACAACACTATTCTTGCCCTGCCCTAAAGCTACTGAAGGGGTAGCGAGCTGCTCGGAGGAGGAAAGACGGACACAGGCAGAGGGATTTACAGAGGGAATCCCAGGCAGCTGAAGGCATCGCATCCAGTGGGATGGAATAAAACGAGGAGAGGTCTAGGACAGTCGAGAGGCTAGAGGAATTGAAGAAGGGGTGGGGGAGTGCAAGGATATGGAGGAACGTGGAAACAAGGAGGAGAGTTTTAAAGTGAAGAAACTGCTTCACAAGTAGGTGGTCTCCCTTTCACACTGCGCTGGGTTCGAAACCCCTCAAAGGGTTAAAATTCGAGGGCAGTCAGATAGATATAGATGAGCAGCTCACTGCTGCAAAGTTATTCTCACTGGGTCACTGAGCTGGTCAAGGCACAAGACAAAACAGGGCAATTATCAGTACGGAGATAGTAGGAACTGCCAATGCTGGAGTCAGAGATGACAGTATTGAGGTGGAGGAAGACAGCAGGCCACACAGCATCAGAGGAGCAGGAAAGTTGACAGTTCAGGTCAGGACCCTTCTTCAGAAAATCAGCAACAAAAACAGAAGTCACTGAAAAAGCTCTGAAGAGAAATCAAGGTTAATGTTTCGGGTCCGGTGACCCTTCCTCACAACCACTCTGGGGAAGGGTCACTGGACCCGAAACATTAACCTTGATTTCTCTTCACAGATGCTGCCAGACCTGCTGAGCTTTTCCAGCAACTTCCGTTTTTGTTTCTGATTTACAGCATCTGCAGCATTCTTTTGTTTTTTTTTAAATTCAGGTAGAGGGACGACTCCCTCCCCACTCTCACCCAGCCACCCCCAAGGACACAAAGTGTGCAGAGGCCAGTCACTCAGTTACAGGGGCCCTGCTCCCAGGGGCCAGTGAGAAACACCACACGTGTTTTCAATTTCATTTCTATCAGTGTCCAGATGTTCTTTTGATTAATCCACGTTCCTTTAAAACACCCTAGGGCACAGCAAACTCCTACAATCCACAGTGAGATAAATATTTGTGTCTGTATTCTACACTTGCTAAATAATTAAAAGACAAGTGAGAGGGGAAAAGATTTAAGAAGGACCTGAGGGGCAACTTCTTCACACAGAAAGTGGTGCATAAATGGAATGGCTGCCCTAGAAATGCCCTACAGCAGCAACATTTAAAAAACTTTTGGATGGGCAGGGTTTAAGAGGGATTATGGAGCAAATGCGAGCAATTGGAACTAGCTGAGTGGGCACCATGGCCAGCATGGACCAGTTTGGGCCAAAGGGCGTTTCCATCCTGCATTACTCTGCGAATTTACAAGTAATAACAGAGGGTTCCGGCCTGAAACATCGACTTTCTTGCTCCTCTGATGCTGTCTGACCTGCTATGTTTGTCCAGCTCCATGTTATTGATTCGTGCTTCCAGCATCTGTAGTCCTTACTGTCTCTTGATTACAAAGTGCTTTTTTTCCCCCCACTAACTGGGCGCTGTAGTCAGCACACAAACACGGCGAAGAATGTAGCGTATCAATCTCTAGGACAGACACTGCTGTTGTAATCGGCTGTTGGAGAGGATTATTCACTCAATGATCAAAGCTATAGGGTTTTAAATGAGGAAGGGGAAGTGGAGATGTCTCAGGAGGGAATTCCATACCATCGAGCTGAAAACACAGCTGCCATTGGGACCCATGAGAAAGGCAGATGTACAAGCCCTTTTAGTGAAGAGGAGAATCTCTCTGAGCGAGAAACCAGCTTCCTTATTGCGAAGACCAGTTAACCACAGCCACAGGAACTTCCTCCTGAGCGGGCCCAGGCCCAACCGTTCAGGTGTAAAACCTGAATCTCCAAATTCATTTGCACTTTCATTCGGAGGGACGTGATCACAGCAAACGAAAGCAGATCCTGCCAGCTGGCACACGGCTTCCTGCACCCTGACTGACAGACAGACAGACACCGGGTCTCACTCACCCAGCAAGGAGATCCCTCCCACCACGCCCCCGCTCCTGCCAATAGACATTCATCCAAATCGAAATTCCCATGACCATCTCTCACCACCTCCAGTCCATACACCCTGTCTCCCTCTCTGTAACCTCCTGACACCCTACTCTGTAAACTACCCCAGTCCCAACCTACAACCCTGTCCTCTGAAACTTCCTCTAGTCCCTACATACTCACTCTCTCTCTCTCACTTTCTGTATCCTCATTCAGCCTTACACCCTTCCCCTAGGTTGAAGCACACGAGACTCTTAGGGGAATTGTAGGATAGATGTGGAAAGGTTGTATGGGACAATCTAGGACCAGAGGGCAAAATCTCAGAATAAGGGGTTGCACATTTAAGAAAAGAGAGGAGGAGGAATTTCTTCCCTCAGAGAGAGTGAATCTGTGGAATTCTTTACCACAGACGGCTGGGATAGTCAGATTGTTAACAGGAGGGGAATAAAGGCGTAAGGGGGAAAGGCAGGAAACTGGAGTTGAGAAACATAAGATCAGCCACGATCTCAGTGAAAGAATGAATGGCCTACTTTTTTTTAAATTCATTCACGGGATGAGGGCATAGCTGGGGAGGTAGCATTTATCGCCCATCCCTAATTGTCACACATAGGCCAGACCAGATAAGGATGGCAGTTTCCTTCCCTGAAGGACATTAGTGAACCAGATGGGTTTTTCCGACTATCAACAATGGATTCATGGTCATCATTAGATTCTTAATTCCAGATATTTTATTGAATTCAAATTCCACCATCTGCAAGTGGTGGGATTCGAACCTGGGTCCCCAGGACATTGTCTGGGTCTCTGTATTAATAGTCCAGTGATAATACCACTAGGCCATCGCCTCCCACTCCTATCTTCCACTTATCTCTTTACTCTCACTCTAGTCCCTACATTCCTACCTCTGTATCCTCCTGAAGATGTGAAAAGGTAGGATTAGGCTACTCATCCCCTCAGTCCTGGTCCATTAATATCTCAGGGGACAGGTTCCACAGACTCCTGATTCCCAGAAATGCCTCCTCACCCCACGCCCCCATTGACAGGCCCTCGTTTGTGAACAGCATCTAATCTCACAGATGAAGGGAAACCTCTTGGCACCCACCCTAAGACAAACCCTCCAACGGGATACCAGCACAGTCTGCTCAAACTTCTGGGAACTGCATCCAATGCAGATCTATCCCGACAAATTGGGAGACTGAAACTGCACAGGTCTTGTAAACCAGTCTTGCTGACAGCCTTGTGTAACTTCTTTACTCTATCCTCCCACAATCAAGACCAGCATTCTCCTTGCTGCTCCTATCTGATTATTGTGAGACACTCAGGGGGTAGAACATTCAAATGCACCACCCAGCCATAGAGCTCAGCAAGCTAATAATTATTAAAAACTGATTCACAATGTGAGCGTGTTGCAGGTTTGGTCAACATTCACCAACCAACTCACCTCGACTGAGGTGCACCAACGTCTGAGGAGCAGAGGCAGGGTAGATAGAGAGAAATATTTCCCATATAGTCAAGGGGTCAATAACCAAAGGCCACAGTTTGAAGGAGCAGGGAGTTTCTGTGGCAATTTGAGGAAATGATTTTAAACACAGGGGGCTGTGGTTTTGGGAACTCACTGCCTGAGTGCTGAGGGAGTGCCACACTGTCGGAGGGTCAGTGCTAAACCTTCTGATTGAGCGGTAAAGTGTCAAGGAAATGAATCACTTCAGGAATTTTCCAATAAGCAGACCAGTTTAATAACATTAAAAACAAGGAAAGGACTACAGCAAGCACTCACCTTCGGTGTAGTTTGTTCCCATTCTGCTACCTCATCCCCCTTGACTGCTCCCAGTGCAAGGCTTGCTATATTCACTGTAGTTTCTCAGCTGAACCAGAGCTGTCTGCAGATGGTCGAAGCCGTGATGTTAGTGCCACCTTTCTGCAGCGTCACCTCCACAGAACCTCCCTCAGCCAGACCTATCTTCAGTGAATTCGAATGCAGACTGAACCAGGCCAAATGCCTGGCTGCAGAGTGTGAAACAGGAACCCTCTCACTCTCTCGCCAGGAGGTAAATTCCTTGTTAAACTCCAACCTGACCACAACAAAGATAAACAATGATGCAAGGTTTCTTTCCAATCAATCCTTAGTTACTCCCATGTCTAGTTCCACACACTCACTCCCACTCCCACTCCCACTCCCTCTCCCTCTCCCTCTCATGTATGTATTACACACACACACACACCAGTTCCTCACAGCCCCTAGCCCCCAATACATACCTCAAACATCTCTGTCTCTGTCTCTGTCTCTTCCCCCCCTTCCCCCTTCCCCCCCTTTCTCCCCTTTCTCCCCTTTCCCCCTTACCCCCTAACCCCCTAACCCGTTTGCCCTCACCCTCCACCATTGCTCGCACTCCCTCACCTCAGGTTCCTCTGATCACAGGAGAATCACGTGAGTTGTTCAGGTCACGTGCTGGTCACGGTGTTTAAATGGAGTCGGTGCGGGAATCGCGCATGCCCAGTATCATCTTGTGACCATTAGAGCTGGGACCGCCATCTTTAATACAGGCAGCGTTCACCGCCCTCTGGCGGAAGAGCATTTTCATCACCTCCCCCCGCCATCGCTCCCTCACTCCCTCCATCCTTACTCCCTCACACACTCCCTCCATCCTCACTCCCTCACATACTCCCTCCATCCTCACTCCCTCACACACTCCACCCTCACTCCCTCACACACTCCATCCTCACTCCCTCCCTCATACACCCTCACTACCTCCACCCTCACTCCCTCCATCCTTACTCCCTCACACACTCCCTCCATCCTCACTCCCTCACATACTCCCTCCATCCTCACTCCCTCACACCCTCCACCCTCACTCCCTCACACACTCCATCCTCACTCCCTCCACCCTCCATCCTCACTCCCTCCACCCTCACTCCCTCACACACTCCATCCTCACTCCCTCCCTCATACACCCTCCATCCCTCACACACTCCATCCTCACTCCCTCCACCCTCCCTCACACACCCTCACTCCCTCCACCTTCCCTCCTTCACACACCCTCCATCCTCACTCCCTCCATCCTCACACCTTCCACCCTCCACCCTTAGACCTTCCATCTCATTCCCTTCATCCTACCCCTCCACTCTCAGACCCACCAACACTCCCTCCATCCTCACTCCTTCAGTCTCACTCTGTCACCCTCACTGCCTCCAACCTCACCCCCTCCACCTTTAGACCCTCCACTGTCACTCACTCCAACTTTATTCCATTCATCCTCACTCCTTCCATCCTCACTCCCTCAAACTCACTCCCTCCATCCTACCCCCTCCACTCCCAGACCCACCCTCATTCCCTCCACCCACACTCCCTCCAACCTAACCCCCTCCACCCTTCCCCTCTACCCTTACAACCTCCACCCTCGCTCCTTCACTCTCATTCCACCTTCATTCCCTCGACCCTCACTTCCTCCATCCTCATTTTTCACATTTCCTTTGGTCCATGTTGAGCGCAGTCTGCTGGCTAGTTCTGTAACAAAGGAGTTATATGAAGCTTTAAACTAATTAGTGAGGGGTTGAAGGGACGTTTTAAAAACATCAAATCGAAATGATTGAACAGAAGTGCAGGGTAGCAAAACCAGGAGCAGATGGCCTAAAAGTGCTAATAAAGAACTTCCGCCACCTCCAGCGAGATGCCACCAATTCTCAATGTACACTAATACATTACCCACAATACCATTAAGTCCAATCTTAATTCCCTTCCCCTCCCCTCCCTTGTCCACATTCCGCAGGCATCGTTCTCTCCGGGACTCCCTGGTCCACTCTTCCCTCACCCCAAACACCCCCACTACGGCACCTTCCCCTGTAACCGGCGAAGGTGCAACACCTGCCCATTTACCTCCTCCCTCCCCACTATCCAAGGGCCCAAACATACGTTCCAGCTGAAGCAACACTTCACCTGCACTTCCCACAATCTAGTCTACTGCATTCGCTGCTCACAATGTGGTCTCCTCTACATTGGGGAAAAGAAGGGTAGACTGGGTGACCGCTTCACAGAACACCTATGTTCTGCTCGCAAAACAGACCCTGAACTACCTGTTGCCTGCCACATTAACGCACCACCCTGTTCCCTGGCCAACATCTCTGTCTCAGGCTTGCTGCAGTGTTCCAGCAAAGCTCAACGCAAGCTGGAAGAACCTCATTTTCCACTTGGGGACCCTACAGCCCTCTGGACTCAATATTGAGGTCAATAATTTTAGGGCCTAAACTCTCCCATGCCCCAGCCCCCCACCCCACACATCAGGCCTTGTTACCACATAGCCTGCCATTACACACCCCCTGTTGTTAGTCACTAACAGTCCCCATTAACAACTACTCACCCTCCCAGCCTGATCGTTATCAACTCTTTGTCTGTCCAACTGCTCTTCTCTCTCTCTATCCTATCGTTACTCCCTACCCCATCCCCACCCCCTATTTTCTGCATATAAACTGACATTTTCCCAGCCACCATCAATTCTGAGGAAGAGTCACCAGACCCGAAACGTTAACCCTGTTTTTTCCTTCACAGATGCTGCCAGACCTGCTGAGCTTTTCCAGTAACTTCTGTTTTTACTCCTAATAAATAACTTGTTGAACTCTGGGAGGGTTCTGTTGGGTTGCAAAACTGACATTGTGTTGTTCAAGAAAGGAGGGAGACTGAAAGCAGGAAACTGTAGGCCAGTTAGCCTAACACTTTCTCTGGGAAAATGCTAGAGTCTATATTTAAGGAAGAAACAGTGGGACATTCTGAAAAGCTAAACAATCAATCAGAGTCAATATGGTCAAAAAAGACAAGAATTGTGGTTGCTACAAGGCTGGAGAAACTCAGCAGCTCCGACACCATCTGTGGAGAGAGAAAACAGCATTAACATTTCAGGTCCAGTGACTTTTCTTTCGAACCAACAGAGTAACATGGTATTGTGAGGGGAAAATTATGTTTGACAAATTTTCTAGAGTTCTTTGAAGATATAATATAAAGGGGATTAAGGGGAACCAGTAGACATAGTGCATTTGATTTCAGAGATAGTAGGAACTGCAGATGCTGGAGAATCCGAGACAACAAGGTGCAGGGCTGGATGAACACAGCAGGCCAAGCAGCATCATAGGAGCAGAGAGGCTGACGTTTCGGGCCTAGACCCTTCATTTGATTTCAGAACAGGTTTGATAAGGTGCCACATAAAAGATTATTGCACAAGATTGGCCTTAATGGTATTGTGGGTAATGTATTAGCGTACATTGAGAATTGGTTAACAAACAGAAGACAGTGCATCTCCGGAAAAAAAGCATTTCTGATGAAGGGCCTAGGCCCGAAACGTCAGCCTTCCTGCTCCTCTGATGCTGCTTGGCCTGCTGTGTTCATCCAGCTCTACACCTTGTTATTTCAGATTCTCCAACATCTGCAGTTCCTACTATCTCTAGTGCATCGAGATTACTGGGCCTACATCCTCCATCCTCATTCCCTTCATCCTCAGACCCACCATCCTCACTTCCTTCATCTCCATTCCCTCTATCCTCGCACTCTCTACATTGTCACACCATCCATCCTCATTCCTTCCCTCACTTCCTCCATCCTCAATCCCTCATACCACACACTCCCATCCCTCCCTCCCTCCATTCTCATTTCCTGTCTCACACACTCACACCCATCCCTCCCTCCATCCTCACTTCCTCCTTCCATCCTCACTTCCTCCCTCACACACTTACTCTCATCTCTCCCTCCCTCCATCCTCACTTCCTCCCTCACACACTCACTCTCATCCTTCCCTCCACCCTCACACACTCACTCCCATCCGGCACTATCTCCAACCTCACACTGTCCCTCTCATTTCCCCATCCTCTCTCAGATCTTCACACTTTCCCTCATACTTTCCCCAATCTCACTCCCTCCCTCACATCCCACCCCTATTCCCTCCTTCTTCATGGTTTCCCTCACACTCACTTCATCCTCACTCCCTCCCCACTGTCATTCCCCCCTCAACATTTCCTCCATTCCACTTCTTCCATCCCCACTCCCTCCACACCCATTCCTCACTCCCTCCATCCTTATTTCTTCCCTTACATTTTCTCCTCCTTCACACTCCTTTATCACACCCTCACACTCACTCCCTCTCTCATCCTCATCCCTCCAAACCTCCTCCATCCATTCTTCAATCTGTTCCTCTTTGGTCCCTCTCTATCCTACCTCCATCCCGTCCTCCTTCTTCCCTCCATCTCTGCCCAGCTCCCGGTCTCCCTTCTCCACCCCTGCCTTTATCCCAGTCCCTCCCTCCTTCAATGATCACCCCCTCCATCCTCACTCTGTCCAATCCATTCCCACGCACACCTTCCTCACTCCCTCCATTCTAAATCCCTGCACCTTCTATCCATCCATCCCCGCTCCATCTTCTTCCTTCATCTTTACTCACTCCTTGTCCTCATTCCCTCTACCCCTCCATCCTAGCTCTCACCTCCCTCTCTCCCTCCAGCTGTTCTCCCACGATAACAGCGTATGGTTTAAGGGGGTAACAGATTAGCATGGATAAAGGATTTGTTAGCTAACAGGAAACAGACAGTAGATGTAATTGACAAGCTGTAAGTGGAATACCAGAGGGATCAGTGCTGGGTCCTACATAATCACAAACAATATTGTGATGAATGTTATGTAATGATGTTTTAAACTAGAAACCTTCTAGTTGGTTATTTCTGTAAGGTGTTGCCTTCCCATAAAAAAAACCAAGGTCAGAGATCCTTCTGGAACATGATGTGGAGGTGCCGGTGTTGGACTGGGTTGGATAAAGTCAGAAATCACACGACACCAGGTTATAGTCCAACAGGTTTATTTGAAAACACAAGCTTTCGGAGCCTCAGTCCTCCTTCAGGTGTTAGTGAGAGAGGTAGTAACAGACACAGAATTTATAAATAAAAGATCAAAGGGTCACACCATTGATGAAGATGTACTAAGTAAACCTAAGATACTGTTAAATTTTGTATCAGTTAGAAAGTTTTAATTGATCAATATGTATATGTAAATCCCCAAAATTCCTTTCAAGTCACTGTCCTGAGAGAACTAAAGGGTTTATCAGTGTAAAGAAGAGGTGACATTTTAGGTCAGACAATGTATGTTCGGTGTGAGGCCTTGTTTAGAATCTGTTTGTGTTTTGGTTTGGAGTCAGACTGGTTTTATTTCTAAAGTAGAAATTTATAAAATGCCATATTGACTGACTGTCTATAAATTGTGTGCTTTTTGAACAAAATAGAATGTATCTGCAAACACAAATTCACCCCATAGATTCACACGTGTGTGTGTGTGTGTGTGAGGGAGAGAGAAAGTGTGTGTGAGTGAGAGAGAGTGTGTGTGAGTGCGGGAGAGAGACACACACCGTCTCCCACATGCACATACTCTCCTTCTCCCATATGCACGCACACACCCTCTCCCTCTCTCTCTCAAAAGCACACACACACACACACACACACACACACTCTCTCTCTCCCCCCTCTCTCTCACACACACACTCTCTCTCTCGCCCCCCTCTCTCACACACACACACACACACACTCTCTCTCTATATGCCTCTCACTCACACACACACACAGTCTCTCTCCCCCCTCTCACACACACACAGTCTCTCTCTCACACACAAACACATACACTCTCTCCCCCCCCTCACACACACACACACACATACACACCCCCTCTGCCCCTCACACACTCTCTCTCCCCCTCACACACACACACTCTCTCCATTGCAAACACACGCACACACATATACACACTCTCTCTCCCCCGTCAAACACATACTCTCTCCATCATTGACACACATACACACACACACACACACATAAGTATTCTCCCCACTTTACACACACACACTCTCCCTCTCTCTCCCCCCCTCACTTACTCTCTCTCACACACACACACAAGTGAGTCTATGGGGTGAATTTGTATTTGCAGATACATTTTAGTTTGTTCAAAAAACACAAAATTTATAGACAGTCAGTCAATATGGTGTTTTATAAATCCCTACTTTAGAAATAAAACCAGTCTGACTCCAAACCAAAACACAAACAGATTCTAAACAAGGCCTCACACCTAACATGCATTGTCTGACCTAAAATGTCACCTCTTCTTTACACTGATAAAACCTTCAGTTCTCTCAGGACAGTGACTTGAAAGGAATTTGGGGATTTACATGTACGTATTAACCAATTAAAACCTTCTAACTGATGAAAGATTTAACAGCATCTTAGGTTTATTTAATACATCCTCAACAATGGTGTGACCCTTTGATCTTTTACTTATAAATTTTGTGTCCGATACTACTGGCTGACCCTTAGAAGACAAAGGGTGGTAGTAGATGGAAAATATTCAACACGGTGCTCAGTTACGATGGGGTACCACAAGGATCTGTCCTGGGTCCTCTTCTATTTGTGATTTTTGTAAATGATTTGGATGTAGGAGTGGAAGGGTGGATTAGCAAGTTCGCGGACAATACGAAGGTGGGTCACGTTGTGGAAGTGTGGAGGGCTGTTCTAGGTTACAAAGGGGCATTGATAGGATGCAGAGCTGGGCTCAGAAGTGGCAGATGGAGTTTAACCCTGAAAAGTGTGAGGTGATTCATTTTGGAAGGACAAACTTGAAAGCAGAATACAGGGTTAACGGAAAGATTCTTGGCCGTGTGGAGGAGCAGAGGGATCTTGGGGTTCATGTCCACAGTTTCCTGAAAGCTGCCACCCAGATGGATAGAGTTGTTAAGAAGGCGTATGGTATGTTAGCTTTCATTAATAGAGGGATCGAGTTCAAGAGCCGTGAAGTTATGCTCCAGCTATACAAAAGCCTGGTTCGGCCACATATGGAGTGTTGTTTCCAGTTCTGGTCGCCTCATTACAGGAAAGATGTGGAGCGTTGCAAAAGGTGCAGTGGAGATTTACCAGGATGTTGCCTGGAATGGAGGGAAGGTTTTACAAGGAAGGGTTGAGAGAGCTAGGGCTTTTCTCTTTAGAACGACGAAGGATGAGAGGTGACTTGATAGAAGTGTACAAAATGATCAGAGGTATAGAGAGAGTGGACAGCCAGAGACTTTTTCCTCAGGTGGAAGTAGCTATTATGAGGGGACATAGTTTTAAAGTGAGTGGAGGTAGATATAGGGGAGACGTAAGAGGTAGGTTCTTTACTCAGAGAGTGGTCAGGGTGTGGAATGCATTGCCGGAGAGGGTAGTGGAGTTGGCCTCATTAGGGGCATTTAAGCGGCTATTAGATAGGCATATGGATGATAGTATAAGGTAGGGGTGGAGGTTAGATAGATCTTAGGATTAGGGTAAAACAACATCGTGGGCCGAAGGGCTTGTACTGTGTTGTACTGTTCTATGTTCTATGTTCTACCTCTCTCACCAACACCTGCAGAAGGTCTGAGGCTCCGAAAGCTTGTGTTTTCAAATAAACCTGTTGGACTATAACCTTGTGTCGTGTGATTTCTGACTTTGTCCTTCTGGAACAGTGATTAAATTGAGTGTTTGTCAGAAGGCAAGCGAGTGCAGATTCAGAGATAGTAAGAACTGCTGATGCTGGAGTCAGAGATAACATTGTGTGGGGCTGAAGGAACACAGCAGGTCAGGCAGCATCGGGGGAGCAGGCAAACTGACGGTTCGGGCCGGGACCCATATTTGCACTGATCAGTTTACAACATGAGAGGAAATATTAAAGACATTCGCATTGTTTTCAGTTCACAGGAATCTAGAACTGAGAAACATTTTAACTCAGCTCCAAAAACACCAGGATTAGGCGCACAAGCAAATACAGTTTCTCGAAGCAGTTCCTAGACAGAATTCAGGGCAGGTCAGGGATCCAGCCACCTTAGTAGAGTGGTTTAAGTTGTGAATCTTCAAACTAGGGGAGTTTGGCTAGAAATCTGAAGTTTATTATACTTGAGAAAGATTAGGATCTCAGATTTGTGTAAAACTCATTGGCAGCAGAATTAGAAAGAATGTACTGAATTATCTCCATAGTATGTATCAAGGAAACTATCACCGCCATTTGTGACCCTTCAGATACATTCATGGATGAGGGTGTCACCCACTGGTCCAGCATTTATTGCCCATCCCGAATTGCCCAGAGGGCAGTTAAGAGTCAACCACATTGCTGTGGGTCTGGAGTCACATGTAGGCCAGACCAGGTAAGGATGGCAGTTTCCTTCCCTAAAGGACATTAGTGAACCAGATGGGGTTTTCCCCTAACAATTGGCAATGGATTAATGGTCATCATTAGACTCTTATTTCTAGATTTTTATTAAATTCAAATTCCACTTTCTGCCATGGTGGGATTTGAACCCAGGTCCCCAGAACATTACCTGGGTCTCTGAATTAATTGTCTAGCCATAATATCACATTGCCTTCCTAACACTGAAGCAGTCCATGTTCAAATGCAGCAAGATCTGGACAATATCCAGGCTTGGATACAAATGTGGCAGGGAAATGCCACGCTATGACTATCTCCAATAGGAGACAATCTAATCATTGCCCCTTGACATTCAATGGTGTTACCATCATTGAATCCCCCACTATCAACATTCTGGATGTTATCATTGACCAGAAGATTAATTGGACTCACCACATAAACACAGTGGCTACAAGAGCAGGCCAGAAGCTGGGAATACTGCGGCGGGTAATTCACCTCCTGACTCCCCAAAGCCTGTCCCACCATCTACAAGGCACAAGTCAGGAGTGTGATGAAATACTCCCCACTTGCCTGGATGGGTGCAGCCCCAACAACACTCAAGAAGCTTGACACCATCCAGGACAAAGCAGCCCGCTTGATTGGCACCACATCCACAAACATCCACTCCCTCCACCACCGATGCTCAGTAGCAGCAGTGTGTACTATCCACAAGATGCACTGCAGGAATTCACCAAAGATCCTCTGACAGCACCTTCCAAACACACGTACATTTCCATCTAGAAGGACAAAGACAGCAGATACATGGAAACAGTACCACCTGCAAGTTCCCCTCCGAGCCACTCACCATCCTGACTCGGAACTACATCGCCGTTCCTTCAGCGTCGCTGGGACAGAATCTTGGAATTCCCTCCCTAATGGCATTGTGGGTCAACCCACAGCAGATGGACTGCAGCAGTTCAAGAAGGCAGCTCACCTCCACCCTCTCAAGGGGCAACTAGGGACGGGCAATAAATGCTGGGCCCAGCCAGCTATGCCCACATTGCATGAATGAATGAAATAAAAAGTGAACTCCTTCACTTTAACAGGAAGAATCAAAAAGCAGCATCTTATTTAAATGGAGAGAAATCTTGAGTTGCCGTGGCATCTGGCTTTCCTGGGACACAGCCCTATAGTCAGTGTGCAAATACAGCAAGGAAGGCAAATGCAATGTTGTTGTTTATTCCGAGGTGAATGGCATGTAAAGTTGAGAAGTTTTATTGCTGCTGTTTGGGGCAATGCTGGCTAGGCCAGCGATTATTGCCCAGAGGGCAGTTGAGAGTCAACCACATTGTCACAAGTAGGGATTAGCAGATTTCCTTCCCTAAAAGGCAGCAGTGAACCAGATGGGTTACATGGTCACTATTATACTAGGCTTTCATTCTAAGATAGGTAGGACTTATATCTATTGGAACAGCATACCATTAGAATTTTGTTTCTGTTCAGGAATAGCTAGTAGTTAAGGGGGAACTGTTTGGTTTGTTAGTAGTTCTATTAATTTGTTCACTTTTAGAGATGGATAAATAAATTGTTAATTATGGAGTGACTGTTAGGAGTTCATTTCAGTTAACCATTTAGCAATTGAATCCAAATTTCACCATCTGCCATGATGGGATCTGAACCCGGGTCCCCCAGAACATTAGCCTGGGTTATGGGTTAATAATCCAGTGACATTACCACTACACCATCACCTTCCATTGTGGTATGGCTCTGTCTTCTTCTTTAAAATAAAATATATAATCACTTTGAAATCAGTTCAGACAAGGTTCACTGCAATGATAACTGGAATGAGAGAGAAGATGAAGAGAAGGTTGAACAGTTTAGGCCTATCGCATCGGACTTTCGAAGAATAAGAGTTGGTCTTACTGAAACTTGCTGAGGAAGTTCTGAGGAAGGGTCATCGGACCCGAAACGTTAACTCTGATTTTTGTCTTCACAGATGCTGCCAGACCTGCTGAGCTTTTCCCGCAACTTCTGTTTTTGCCTCTTATTGGAAGTTGTATGTTTTGAGGGGACTAGATAGGGCGAATATCCAGAGGAGACTGAAACTAGGCAATATAGTTGCAAAATAAGAGAGAGATGAGGAGAATTTTGCAGAATTGAGAGGTGCAGAATTCTCTTCACCAGAAAGCAGTGCAGACTGAATTTTCAAATTTATGCATGGAGAATGGAATATAATGTAGTGTGAGGTTATCCATTTCCTTAAGAGGAAACAAAGGTGCAGAGCTTTTCTGAAATGGCTTGTTTGGAAAATGTTGATGTCCAAAGGTGTCACTCTTGTATATTACTGAAAGCTAGTGTACAGCTGCAGCAAGACCTCCTCTAGATTTTGGAATGTGGACTTGGAGATTTTAAAAAAATGTCTGCAGACAGCAGCAGATGCACACAGAGTTGTTAAAATTGAAACATTGTTCAAAAGGCTATACTGTTAGCAGGCATAGCAGCATTTTTACCGAGTCAACAGGTCTTTAAATTTATGCAATTAATTTAAACCAGGCCCAAGATACCGAAGCTCAATTAAATTTAAATCTGATGGTTTGACAACCTCAGACCAATCCTATTGTAAGAAATTAATAGGTCATCAAGGGTATAAAAGAAGAGGGTATTTGAAAATCGATGTGAGAACAAACTGTTACCTGTTAAGAGAACAGCTCTCAACAGCCATCGGCTCTAAGGAAAGAGAAAATCACTGGCTCTCACAGAAACCGCTAAGATCTCAGAGGAAGCATCAGCTATATAAAGGCACTACAGTACTCTTAGCTAATATTCCCTCACAAGAATTTGACGGAGGAAGGTATTCCTGACTGGAGGGCAGTGGAGAAGGCAAAAAACATTCCAGAAGACTAATCCTGGCTGTAATTTCAAGAGATTAAGCTTTAATTTATTTTTAAAATTAATTTGGTTTATATAAGTAAGACTTAAATCTATTGGCATTTTAAACAGCATATCATTAGAATTTTGTTTCTATTCAGGAGTAGTTAGTAGTTAAGGGGGAACTGTTTGGTTTGTTAGTAGTTGTATTAATTTGTTCACTGTTAGAGTTAAATAAATAAATTGTTACTTGTTGATTATAGAGTGACTGTTAGCAGTTCATTTAATTTAACCTCTCCTTTATAACAGATTGGGGGGGCAGGTGAGGGGCAGATTATAACACTTTTCTTCACACTTCCTTCAACAGATTGTGAGGCAAGGTGAGCTTTTCTGGGTGTTTCGGTTTTAGATATCAGAGAGGGGGTCATCCCTCTGCTTTGTAACACTACTCGCTCTTTCTGTCTGAAAATTCCCTTCCTGAATGGAGAAATGGGACACCGCCTTCAGAGACACTGCAAAAGTACAATGGTGAATGAATGATCAAAATCACTGGGACTACAACTTCATGTCATCTTCAAAGAATCTGAAGGGAACTTAAGGAAAACACCTGATTGATATCTGCAGTCCGAGCTGGTGCCAGAACTGTGCTTCATAGATGTTTTCTTTCACTTCCCACCCATAGCATTTGTGAAAGCCATTTCTGAAGAAGGGTCTAGGCCCGAAACATCAGCCTTCCTGCTCCTCTGATGCTGCTTGGCCTGCTGTGTTCTTCCAGCTCTACACCTTGTTCTCATAGCATTTGTGTATTGTTTTACCTCTTTGCGTGTCGTTTTGTGTGTGTGTGGGATTTTTTTTTAGAAAGGGCAAGAGTTTAAGTTTAAGAGTTATATTTTAGCAATTTACACTTGTTGTTGGTTAAAACTGTTTGAGAGAAATAATTAGTGATTTTCTTGTTAATGATATAAATCTTGTATGCATATTCTTTTAGACAGAATCATTAGATAGGATGGGGAATTTGGTGGTTCAATCAAATCTTCACATTTGTGACAACCCCGGGAATATTGCGACCTGATTTCCAGTGCCCTGCCCCAAGGGAGTTGTGACACAAGTAAGTCAGAAGGCGAATGCTATGTTAGCCTTTATTTTGCTTCAGCTGTACAGTGCACTGAATCTGGAGTATTGTGTTCTGGTCCCCTTAAATGGAGAGAAACTGCAGAAAGTTGCAACACAGTGGAACTTGGGGACACTCGTACATGAAACACAGAAAGCTAGCACCCATAAGATGACAAGGTGTGGAGCTGGAGGAACACAGCAGGTCAGGCAGCATCAGAGGAGCAGGAAAGCTGACGTTTCGGGTCTGGACTCTTCTTCAGAAAATTCTCTGAATATTTTCTGAAGAAGGGTCCAGACCTGAAAAGTTAACTTTCCCGCTCCTCTGATGCTGCCTGGCCTGCTCTATTCATCCAGTTCTACAACTTATTATTTCAGACTCCAGCATCGGCAGTTCCTACTATCTCTAAGCTAGCGCCCAGGTGCAGCAAGTAATTAGGAGGCTAATGGAATGTAGCCTCTTATTTCAAGGGGGTTGGAGTAATAATGAATTAGCTTTATTGTCACATGTACTCATATGAGTACAGTGAAGAGTTTATAAGTCGCCACTTATAAGAGTAGGGAAGTCTTATTGCAACTGTAGAACAGAATACCCTTTAATGTCATGTATTCATAAGTTTTTACAAGGTCGCCTCTAATAGCACCAGTTTAACACTTCCCTCAGGGGAAATGGTGGCTTAGTGATATTATCACTAGATTATTAATCCAGAGACCAAGATAACATTCCCAGGATCCGGGTTTGAATCCCACCACGGCAGATGGTGGAATTTGAATTCAATAAAAATATCTAGAATTAAGAATCTAATGATGACTGTGAATTCATTGTCGATTTTCAGGTAAAACCCATCTGGTTCACTAATGTCTGTATAAAAAAATCTTAGGTATAATTACCTATTTACAAACCTTGGATACAAAAGACAAATAAAATGAAAAATAGTAGCATTATTTCTAATGTCTATAAATGAGTTATAACATAGTTAAAGGACTGTGAGAGTAACTGCAAGTGGTTTGCTCCCCTTATTTAAGAAAAGATATTATTTCAGAGAAGGTTCAGTTGGATGATCCCCAGTCTGGAGTGAATATCTTGTGAGCAAAAGCTAAACAGGTTGGGACTCTAGTCACTAGAGTTTAGGAGAATGAGAGGTGATCTCATTGAAACATATCAGATCCTTAAGGAGCTTGATAGGGTCAATGCTGAGAGGATGTTTCCCCTCATGGGGGAGTCCAGGACCAGAGGGCATAATCTCCGAAGACTGAGATGAGGCGGAATTTCTTCTCTCAGAGGGTTGAGAGTCTTTGGAACTCCTTGCACAGAGAGCTGTGGGGGCAGAGACCTTGTGTGTATTTTTAAGGCTGAGATCAATGGTATCTTAATCAGTCTGGGAATCTAGGATTACGGGGAGAGGGCAGGAAAATGGACGTGAGGAATGTTGGATCAGCCATGATCCCGTTGAATGACTGAGCAGACTCAAGAGGTTGAATGGCCTGCTCCTGCTCCTATTTTTTACAATCTTGCCTTAGGAAGGACATATTGCCACGGAGGGAATGCAATGGAGGATGACCAGACTGATTCCTGGGATAATGAGACTGTCCCATGAGGAGAAGTTGAGGATGTTGGTTCCATGTTTCCTGGAGTTCAGAAGAAGAGGCAATCTCATAGAAGCTTCCAAAATACTTGAAGGGATGGACAGAGTAAATGCAGGATGTTTTCCTTGGCACTGTGGTCTACAACCAAGGGGCATGGTCTCAGAATAGGGGCCAAACCATATCGCACAGAGATAAGGATGAAACTCTTCAGTAAGAGGGTTGCATTTTCTGCCTCAGAGAGCTGTGGAAGCTGACTCAGTACATTCAAGGGAGAGTTTGATAGATTTCTAGTTACTAATAACATCAAGGGATATGGGGATAGCATGGGAACCTGGCACTGAAAGAGATGATAAGATTGTAAGACCATACAGTGTAGATGCTGAATTAGGCCATTCCGCCCATCAAATCTGCTCCGGTATTCGATCATGGCTGATATCTTTCTCAACCCCACAGTGTGGAAACAGGCCATTTGGCCCAACAAATCCACACTGACTCTCCAAAAAGCATCCCACCCACTCCGCTATCCCTGCATTTCACACGGCTAATCCACTTAACCGACACATCCCTGAACACTATGGGCAATTTAGCATGGCCAATCCACCTCACTTGCACATCTTTGGACAGTGGGAGGAAACTGGAGCACCCGGAGAAAACCCACATAGAAAGTCGCTTGAGGCTAGAATTGAACCCGGGTCCCTGGTGCTGTGAGGGAGAAGTGCTATCCACCGAGCCACTGTAAACCTTTTTTCCCTTATTAATCAAGAACCTCTCTATCTCTGTCTTAAAAAAACACTCAATGATTTGTCTTCCACAGCCCTCTGTGGCAGTGAGTCCACAGATTCACCACCCTCTCACTGAAGAAATTCCTCCTCATCTCAGTTCTAAAGGGTTGACCCTTCACTCTGAGGCTGTGCCCTCAGATTCCAGTCTCTTCTACTAGTGGAAACATCATCTCCACGTCCACTTTACCCACTGTCAGTATTCTGTAAGTTTCAATCAGATCCCACCTCATCCTTCTAAACTCCAGCGAGTACAGACCCAGGCTCCTCGACCGCTCCTCATATGACAAGCCTTTCATCCCCAGAATCATTCTTGTAAACCTCCCCTGGACTCCCTCCAACGCCAGCACATCCTTCCTTAGATACAGTGCGCAACCAGGCATGATCTGGAACAGCAGAGCAGGCTAGAGAGGGTGGATGGTGTAGTCTTGCTCCAGTACATTAACTCATGCATTGCCAGTCATGTAAACCAGTATCAATACAAAAGGCCATTGATTGATGTTGATTACTTGGGTTACTTCCCATTATGTCTATTGACCGTGAGTCAAGGAAGGAGTTATCAAGACCCAAAGCCTGGCCAAGGAACAGGGTTGTCACGGCGCTGAGAGAAAGGACAGGCACATTTACAAACAGATGTGTCCAGGCCGGGAGCCGATGCAAGGTCAGGGAATTGGACGCAGTAAGAAAGAGTTAGGGAGTAAGGCAGCACAGCGATCTCTCACAAGATCGCATTGAACAAAGACTGACTGGAGTGTGGAACACCCAGGAGGTTCCAATTCTAGATTGCTCTATTGGCCAAAAAAACCACATTCTGGAACGGTGTATTTTTTTTTAAGAAAGAGAATTTGGAAATCAGCCTTGCAGGAAACGGCACAAACTGATCAGGGGAGGAAGTGAGAGAGACCGACTGCAAACCCTCGATCCAGACCTTCAATGGGACAAGCACCTTCCTCAATGTCATATGATTAGACCTGTCTGACCCACAAAGAATCATCAAGGATGAACTGAGTGATCGGGCCTTTCCTCCGGTTCGTCCTTGCTTTCATTGCTGCCTTTCAGCCTCCCAAGACACACATGGTCAAGCGTGGGTCACTGGCTATGGACGAGGCCAAGTTGGATGAGGTCAGTGAGTGTAGGGAAAGGGGCTACCTGCTTACCCAGAAGATAGGCTCAGGCTCATTCTCCCGAGTTTATCTGGGAGTCCCAACCCAGGAGAAGATCTGCTGCAATTTCCGGTTGGCTGTTGGTCTCCAGCATAAGAAAGAGAAGACGGTAAGGTGTTTTTAAAAGTTATTTTATTGGATGTAAGTGTCATTGACTGCCCATCCCTTGTTACCCTGGAGAAGGTGGGGTGACCTGCTTCCTTGAACCGCTGCAGTCCACCTGCTGTGGGTTGACCCAAAATGCCATTAGGGAGGGAATTCCAGGATTTTGACCCAGCGACAGTGAAGGAACAGCAATATATTTTCAAGTCAGGATGGTGAGTGGCTTGGAGGGGAACTTGCAGGTGGCGGTGTCCCCAAATATCTGCTGCCCTTGTCCTTCCAGGTATTGGAGTCATGGGTTTGGAAGGTGCTGCCTAAGGAGATGAATATTTGAGGCTGTTATTGACTGGTCTGACAGACAACTCTCTGAAATGTTAGCACAAGCCTGAAGATATTAGAAAAGAGCATGTGGCAGGGTTAATGGGGCTGTCTCTGCCGCCGTGCCTGAGTCAATACCAGCTGCTCCATCCAGTTTTGTTCCATCAACTTTGCTTACAGGTTACTGAGTCTCTCGCTAGGCCTTTTCACAGGGTAGTTAAGAGTTGACTGCGTTGAATCTGGAGTCACATATAGGCCAGGCTAGGTGAGGATGGCAGATTTCATTCTATCAAAGGGTCAGTACTGAGGTGAGCCGCACTGTTGGAGGGTCAGTGCTGAGGGAGTGCTGCACTGTCGGAGGGTCAGTGCTGAGGGAGGGGGCACTGTCAGAGGGTCAGTGCTGAGGGAGCGCCGCACTGTCGGAGGGTCAGTGCTGAGGGAGGGGACACTGTCGGAGGGTCAGTGCTGAGGGAGTGCTGCAGTGCAGGACAGTCATCACCTCCAAAAGGGGTCATCTGATCATTTCCACATTGTTGTCTGTGGGATCTTTTTGATTCATTCACGGGGTTAGGGCGTCGCTGCCTAGGCAGCATTTATTGCCCATCGCTACAGTTAAGAGCTAACCATGTTGCTGTGGGTCTGGAGTCACGTGTAGGCCAGACCAGGTAAGGATGGCAGTTTCCCTCCCTAAAGGACATTAGTGAACCAAATGATTTTTTTTTAAAAAATCAACAATGAATTCAGGGTCATCATTAATTCCAGATTTGTATTGAATTCAAATTCCACTATTCTGCTGGGGCAGGATCTGACTGCAGGTCCCTAGAATATTATGTGGGTCTCTGGAGTAATAGTCTAGTCATAATACCAGTAGATCATTGCGAACCCTGTAATATACACATACCCCATGCTGTGCACTTACTGAGTGGCTGGCTTCCTTCGAACTTTCTATAGGTGGCCTTTTCTGGACATGTGACATTCTGGGCTTGTCCTGGGAGCAGAAGTAGGCCATTCAGCCCCTCGTGCTTTTTCATGGCTGGCCTGTTTGTGTTTTGAATTTCATAATCCTTTGATAATCCAATGACTCTCGGTTCCCCTGCCTAATGAGAATCTATCCACTCAAACAAAAGTAAACTATTGTGCACCACTGGAGATCGGAAATAAGAACAGAAAATGCTGGAGAAACACAGCAGGTCAGGCAGCATCTGTGGAGAGAGAAACAGAAGTTAATGTTTCTGGTCTAGGACTCGATCCATGTGTGTTGTAAAAAATAGCAGAAGGATATTATTCAATTGGAAAGAGTGCAGAAAAGATTTACAAGGATGTTGCCAGACTGGAATGTTTAGGTTATAAGGAGGGGCTGGATAGACTGAGACTTCTTACCGTGGAGCATAGGAGATTGAGGAGTGATCTTATAAAGATTTATAAAATCATGAGGGGCAGAGATAAGGTGAATAGCCAAGGTCTTTTCCCTAGAGTAGGGAAGTCCAAAACTAGAGGGCATAGGTTTAAGGTGCGAGGTGAAAACTTTAAAAGGGACCTGAGGTGCAACGTTTTCACGCAGAGGGTGGTATGGAATGAGCTGCAGGAGGAAGTGGTAGGTGTAAATACAGTGACAACATCTAAAAGATGTTTTGACAGGTACCTGGATAGGGAAAGTTTACAGGGATGTGGGCTAACTGTGGACAAATGGGACGAGTTTAGTTTGGGAAACTTGGTCAGCATGGACGAGTTGGGCCGAAGAGTCTGTTTCCATGCTGTTATGAAGCTCTGACCCGCCTCTACAGCATGCTGCAGCACTGAGTCGCAAAGTCACCCAACATACTGAGAAAAAAAATTGCTCTTCATCTCTTTTCTGAAAGGATAGGTCTGGACTGACCCATAAGAGGAAACATCTTCTCCACATCCACCTTATCAAGACCATTTAGGATTTTATACTCTTCAATCAGGTCACACCTTGCTCTTTGAAATTCCCAGTGGAAACAAGCCCAGTCTGTCCAACATTCCATCTTCAAGAAACCCACATCCTCTGGGTTTCATTATGGTAAACCATCTTTGATTCGCCTCCATGTAATTACATCCGTCCATGTGATAAAACTGCATACAGTTTTCGAGATGCAGTCTCACCAGTCTCCTGTCTTACTTAAGCATATTTATTTTCAATTGTAGTAAAAGATAGAATGCCTTCAGCCTTCTGGAGGTTGTGAAAGATTTTGGATGGTGGTGGGGAGAACTTTAACAAACTGTTAGTCTCACCTTGTTCTGCCCTGTTTCTGCAGGTCGCCATTAAAGTCATCCCGATCTCTCAGACACTGCAGCAGCAGTCTCGACGCTGTCTGTCCCGGGAAATCAACGCTCTGCAGAGCACCTACAAGCACCCGAATGTGGTAGGAACATGACCTGTCTCATGGTGGAGTTTCAGGCCTGTCTGCACCCAGTCCTGTGCCAGGCTCAGAAGGGTTTCTGCTGGGGTTCCACTCTGTCAGCTTCCATGCCCTGCAACAGACCCTCCACAGTCTCGTCAGCAGAGGTCCAACAAGCTGCCTTGTGTCCAGAGGATGGGAAAGGTGACATCTCAATGCAGAGTCTCCCTTGTCCCTTCTTGACGCAGCTGGGGGTCTCAAAGCTGGAGGGGAGTGACTCTCACTGGCAGGGCCACCTGGGTCGGGCTGAGAGAGGGGGCTGGATAAGGATCCTTCTCTCCCCACCACTATCCCACCACCCGCCTTGTGTGTGTAGGCTGTGCAATGCCCCCACAGTCAGTCAGCTCATGGGCAGTTAGTTCCTGTCCCCCACCGCACCCGGCCACACACAGTGGGAGTCCATGCTATCAGCTTGTTGCATTGGGTAGGTCAGGGTCTTGGTGAAATGAATAAAAGAGACTAACTCTCTCTCCTTTCTCATTTTCCCTCTCCTTCTCTCATTTTTCCCTCTCCTCTCACTCTCCTTTAATCCTCCATTTTTTCCTCCCTCTCTTTTCCACCATCTACCCCTCCTTCTCCCTCATCTTTCTATCTCCCCCTTTGGTCTCTCCCTCAACTCTCTCTCACACGCACACCTCTCTCTTCATCCCCTCACCCTCTATTTTTTTGACTCCCTCTCTCATCTACACCCTCTTTGCTTTCCATCTCCCTGCCTTGCTCCCCTCCCTCTCTCCCTGTTCCCCTCCTTCCTCCCTCTCTCTCTCCCCTCCTCCCTTTCCCTATGTCTCAGTCCCTCTCTCACTCTCTTCCTCTCTCCCGCCTTCCCTGCCTCTTCCCTTCCTCCCTCCACGTTCTCCCCCCACCCCCTCCCCCCCTTCTCCCCATACCTCGCCCTGCTCTTGCCCCTCCCCATGCTCTCCCCCCCCACCTGATGCTCCCTTCTCCCGTGTTCCCCCCACTCCAACTGTCTCTCCCTCACTCTCTCCCTCATCCCGCTCTCCCCCAACATCCTTCTCTCCCTCTCACCCTCAACGCACTCCACCCCCCACCCTGTCCACCCCCTCTCTCTCCTCTTCCCGCACTCTCCCCTGCCCCTTAACCTCACCCCCCGCCCCAGATCCAGCTGTACGAGACCTTCCGCTCTCCCAGCCGCCTTTACCTGGTGCTGGAGTTGGCGGTGAAGGGTGACCTGCTGGAGCACATTAATGGGCTGTCGGACCAGAAGTTGACCCTGGGCCTGCAGGAACGGGAGGCTGTTCGCCTCTTCACCGAGCTGGTGGGAGCAGTCTCACATTGTCACAGCAAGAAAATTGTGCACAGGTACCGAGGTATGGGGGGGTGGGGGGGGGGGGGGGGAGGGAGACAGAATTACCATCCAGCCCCATCATACCCCGACTACCGCCCAGCCCACAATATCCCCATTACTCCCATCGTACCCCATCCCACCCCATCAAAGACCTCCATCAGAGTTCTGCCCACACCCATCATCACTCATTCATCCACAACTCCCTCCCCTCCCCCGCTCACAGATTGACCCATGCTTCCCTATCACAAACCTACACAAAGTGTTTGATGGGACAGTGTGGAGGAGACTTTCCTCTGTATCTTGTTTCCTTAGTAAATCACATTGGCTAGGCCAGCATCACCATCCCTAATTGCCCCACAGGGCAGTTAAAAGTCAGCCACAATGCTGTGGGTCAGGAGTCACATGTAGGCCAGACCAGGTAAGGATGGCAGTTTCCTTCCCTAAAGGGCATGAGTGAACCAGGTGGGTTTTTCCTGACAATTGGCAATGGATTCACGGTCATCATTAGACTCCTAATTCCAGACTTTTACTGAATTCAAATTCTGCCATGGCAGGATTCAAACCCTGTTCCCCAGAACATTACCTGGGTCCAAACCAGCAATAATACGACTAAGCTGTTACCTTCTCATATATGTAACCCTGTGCTGTACCTTTCCTGGGAGTGTTTGGGAAAGTGTAGAGGTAGCTTTCCTCTTCAGGGTTTGAGTGTAGATTTGTAGCTCAGGTGCTGGTTGTAGATGTCAGTGTGTTCACCGAGCTGGGAGGCTTGATAGGAGATGTTTTGTCCACTTACTAGCTTTCCTCTGTTTCTACCCCTATGCTGTATCTGTCCTGGGAGAATTTTCCTGTTACATAAGATTCCTGAGATGCAGTGGTAGGGCTAATAAATTTGCTTTAGAAGCATGCATCATTGGGAGGACTTCATGCCTATCTAATATTTGCTGAAAAATGTCTTTCACAGAGATTTGAAGTGTGAAAATATTTTACTTGATGAAAGAGGATCCCTGAAGTTGACAGGTGAGAGAAAACAAATTGAAGATTAGATCTGATATTGATAATAAGATGTAGATACCTTTAAACTGTGAACACTTGATACAGTCACATTAGTCTGCAGGGAAACAATAGATATAGCTCCATAAATGCAACCTAAGTATGACTTAAGGTGGGCATTTTGCGTAAGGGATAGTGGAACATAATATTTACTTGAAATAGGTTCCATTTCTACGATTATGTCTAAGACCCTCCCAATTTTTCAGCAGCATAAAGCAGCCTCATAGCAAGTCCCACATGTACCCCAAACTCTCAGGAGGTTGTACGTTTTGTGATTTTAAACAGTCAAAGCCATATTTCTACACTTTCTGCAGCCATTAGGTCAAAGAAAATAAGAACTGGGAACAGAAGAGGGCCATTTGGACCATAAGCCAGCTCTGATTTAATAAAATCATTGGCTGATTTCGTTGTGGTCTCACCTCCATATTCTGGCCAACACACCATAACCCCTTGACATCCTTGTCGATCGAAAATCTATGGAACAGCCTTGAATTTAATTTTAAAGAAGCTATTTGAGGAAGAGAATTCTGAATGCTAAAAACCCACCAAGAAAATAAATTTCTCCAAATCTTCATCATAAATGGGAAGCCCCTTATTTCTAAAGGCTGTTCCTTAGTTTTAGATTCACCCAAGAGAGGAAACATACCTTTTATCCATTTAAGAGACATGGATGTCTCAGGCAGGCCAGTATTTAATGCCCGCCCCTAGTTGCCCCTTGAGAAGGTGGTGGTGAGCTGCATTCTTGAACTGCTGCAGTCCACCTGCTGTATGTTGACCCACAATGCCCTCAGGGGAGGGAGTTCCAGGATTTTGACCCAGCGACAGTGAAGGAACAGCAACATATTTCCAAGTCAGGATAGTGAGTGGCTTGGAGGGGAACTTGCAGGTGATGATGTTCCCATGCATCTGCTGCCCATGTCCTTCTAGATGGAAGTGGTCATGGGCTTGGAAGGGACAGTCTGAGGATCTTTGGTGAATTTTTGCAGAGCATCCTGTAGATAGTACAC
The DNA here is from genome assembly GCF_021869965.1 of Rhincodon typus. NCBI lineage: Eukaryota > Metazoa > Chordata > Chondrichthyes > Orectolobiformes > Rhincodontidae > Rhincodon > Rhincodon typus. Next base: position 2,650,230 of record NC_063333.1, read on the forward strand.
ACTGCTGCTACTGAGCTTCGGTGGTGGAGGGAGTGAATGCTTGTGGATGTGGTGCCAATCAAGTGGGCTGCTTTGTTCTGGATGGGGTCAAGCTTCTTGAGTGTTGTTGGGGCTGCACCCATCCAGGCAAGTGGGGAGTATTCCATCATTCTGCTGTCTAGTGCTTTGTAGATGGTGGGCAGGCTTTGGGGAATAAGGAGGTGAGTTACAAGCGATTCCTCGATTCTGAGTTGCTCTTGTATCCAATGTATTTATATGGTGAGTCCCAGTGAATCCACATGATATTGAGAAACGGTTGGAGGCACTGGATACTGCAAACGCTATGGGCCCTGAGAGCATTCTAGCAATAGTACTGAAGACTTGTGCTCCAGAACTTGACGCTCCCCTGGCCAAGCTGTTCCAGTATAGTTACAACACTGGGATCTACCCGACAATGTGGAAAATGTACTGTACACACAAAGCAGGACAAATCCAACCCGGCTAGTTACCGCCCCATCGGTCTCCTCTCGATCATCAGTAAAGTGATGGAAGGTGTCAGTAACAGCGCTATCAAGCAGCACCTGCTCAGCAATAACCTGCTCAGTGACGCCCAGTTTGGGTTCCACCAGGGCCACTCAGCTCCTGACCTCATTACAGCCTTGGTTCAAACATGGTCAAAAGAGCTGAATTCCAGAGGTGAGGTGAGAGTGACAGCCCTTGATATCAATGCCACATTTGACAGAGTGTAACGTCAAAAAGCCCTAGCAAAACTGCAGTCAATGAGAATTCGGGGCAAAAGAAAGAAAAACTGACATTGGAGACAGCCCAAAGAAGGGTCTGTGTTACATTTGGGCTGTCTCCAATGTCAGGTTGGGTATATTGGATTTGTACTTGTTGGAATTGAGAAGAATGAGAGGAGATCTTAATTGAAACATGTGATATTTGTAAAGGCCTTGACAGGGGAGATGTGGAAAGGTTGTGGAACAGTCTAGGTCCAGAGGGCATCATCTCAGTTCAAGGGATTGCAGACAGAGATGAGGAGGAATTCCTTCTCTCAGAGGTTGGTGAATCTGTGGAATTCCCTACCACAGAGGGCTGTCAAAGTTGGGTCATTAAGTATAATCAAGGCTGAGATAGATCTTTCATCAGCAAAGGGAATCAAGGGTTATGAGGGAAGGGCAAGAAAGTGGAGTTGAGGATTATCAGATCAGCCACAATCTCATTCAATGACACAGCAGGCCTGATGAGCTGAATGGTTCAGTTCCTACAGCTAATGGTTTTACGGTTGATGTTATACCGAGCGCTAAGGATGATGGCTGCTTTGTTGGAGGTTATTGATGCCAACATCCCATAACTAAAGTACACAAACATCTACCCGTTGTGGTGAACACCGTATCTGTTGCTGCGGCAAAATAGCACTATGAAACAGCAAGACATTGTTCAGCCATGATCTCTTTCGAATGGGAGAGCAGACCCACTGAGCTGAATGGCCTGCTTCAGCTCCTACATCACGTGGTCTTGCTCAAACCTTTGAGAAACCTTCCCCTTCCAGAGTAACCTGTGGTAGTCTGGTCACACTTCACAACCAAAGAATGACCAGCTTAGGGCTTTAATGAGTCTGTACAATATACAGGCATACAATCTGATCAGGGTATTAACCTGCAACGTGTGCCTTGTTTCAGCACCAGGATTACACTCTATACAAGTAGCTCAGGACCTATGTGCGAGCTTACCGATACAGTCAATCATATAGTGTGTGCAATTGTAGGAATCCCACTGGATCCATTGCCCAGGGAAGGCAGGTTTGTGGTGGTCAGTCAGAGAGAGCCCCAGAGAGCTAGGGCCTGACGAAAGGAAGCTCATTTGATTCCGTTTATCAACCAATCAGCACTCTCTTTCATGCTGTAAAAATAATGGCATTTATATTCTTGCAAATTATCCTGCTGAATGCAAGGTGAAAAGCTTTGCTTGCTCAAAGAGGTGGGGTTTAAGCATTGTCTCAAAGAAGGAGGGAGAGGTGGAGGGGTTAGCTGAAATGTACAACCATCACTGGTGGAGCGATCAAAATCGAGGATAATCAAGAGACTAGAAATGCGAGGAACACAGAGATCTCAGAGTGCCGTGTTTGGGATACTGTATACAATTCTGGTCACCCCGTTATAGGGAGGATGTTATTAAAGGGTGCAAAAAAGAACGCTACTAAGACCAGAGGGTTTGAGTAATTAGGACAGGTGGAAATAGGCTGGGACTTTTTTTATCTGGAAGGACGGAGGCTGAGGGGTGACCTTATAGATGTTTATAACATCGTGAGGGACATAGATAAGGTGAATAGCAAGGTGTTTTCCCCAGGGTGGAAGAGTCAAAACAAGAGGGCATAAGTTTAAGGTGAGGGGGGGAAAGATTTAAAAGGGACCCGGAGGGCAACTTTTTCACACAGAGGGTGGTGCGTGCGTGGAATAAACTGCCAGAAGAAGTGGTGGAGGCTGGTACAGTGACAACGTTTAAAAGACATTTGGATAGGCACATGAATATGAAAGCTTTAAGGGATAAGGACTGTATGACTCTATGTTGTTAACAGGGATAAGGAAGGAATTTCACAGAATTGCAGTGCAGTAGGCCATTTGGTCCATTGTTTTCGTACCAGCACTTCGAATGAGCAATGCACTTAATGCCATTCTCCTGCATTCTCCCCATGACCCTGTACATTGTACCTTTTCAGATAACCATCTGAATGCCTTGGTTGAACTTTCATCTCAGACACCAATGCATTTCATCATTTTTAAGGGATACCTATTTACTTTCCTTTACACTAAACAGCAAAATCATCTTAGCACAGAAACAGCTCATTGACAGGTCATCAATGGGGATTAAGTTGAAAACTGTTACATTTGCAGGCTGGGATTCCCTTTGGTTGGTAAGCAGAGGGATGCAGGAAATGGGATGTGGGAAGTTTTGTGGTACAGTTCCATTTGGGTGAGAATGCAAGGTGTCTTAACAGGGCTAGCCCTGGTCAGGGCAATGTGTAGGAACAGATTAGGGAAGGGCTGTAGTCTTGTGATGAAGATGCCAATCAAGAATCACATCAAGAAGATCCCCAGCTCATGGTCTTTCAGAGAGTCCGGCCACCATAAAACTGCTTTCCTTTGGAACTGTGTGTTGTGTTTTCCATTAATGGGATCCCTACAACAGTTGATACCATCTCCCCCACCCCAGTTTTGCTTCTGTCCTTAACCATAGCACGGTTGTTGCTCCTCAGATTTTGGTTTGGCCACCAGATGCAGGAAGAATGGTTTGATGAGCACCTTCTGTGGCTCCATGCCATACATGGCCCCAGAGATCCTCCAAGGCCAGAAGTATAAGGGCGAACACGCGGACATCTGGAGCATGTAAGAGCGAGAAATAATCCTGACTTTATTCTTCCTTTATCTCTAACTTCCCACTGTCCCCGCTCTGTCATTTTTGTCTCGTTTATGGGATGCGGGTGGACATTTGTTGCATATCCTTGAACTGAGTGGCCCATTTCAGAAGACACCACTGTTGATCTGGAGTCACATGTAGGCCAGACCAAGTAAGGGCGGCAGATTTCCCTCTCTAAACGACAGCTGAGTTTTTACAACGATCAATGATAGTTTCACAATTGCTGTTTCTGAGATTAGCTTTCAATTTCAGATTTATTAATTGAGTTAAAACTTCACTAACAGGTCACATTTGAGAACCTAATGCATTATGAGCTCCCCGGATGCTCTAGCCCTCCCATAATGCTCTAGCCCGAGCCCCTGAATTTCTGGTCCAGAGATTTCACCACTAAGTCACCATCTCCACAAAGTGTAGAGATTCTGGTTTTCACTGCTCTCCTTACCCATGGAATCCCCTCTCCTCACAGCTGAAAATTCCCTTGACCCACACTGAAGTGTTTGCTACATTATTTCTGGTTCAGTTTATATATTTTTCTCTCTTTTGTCCTCCTGCCCTCCCCGCTCCCCAGGGGTGTCATCCTTTATGCCATGGTGACTGGAAAACTTCCATTTACTGAATTTCAGCCAAGTAAACTGCTGGAGGAGATTAAATATGGCATCCTCTACCATGAGCGATTGTCAACAGGTAACTATCTCCCTGCTTAAATCTCTTGATTATTTCTAAATGGACTGGTTGGTACCTAATGGCATTGTCCATTGGAGGTTCCAGCCATGTCGGTGAGCTCTCCCTCTCCACTACCATAACTTTGGGCAGAAGCACTGTTCATAAACTCTGGGGAAATTCCCAGCTGAAGCAGGGTTAGCAAGATGGGAATATTTGAACCAGGTCAGACAAGACATGATTGATTCCCCATTTTTAACCTTGCAGGTTCCCCTCCGTGCTATCTCCAACATGAGTAACTTTCCCCGATATTTCGATGGAAATTGCCTTTCAACTTGTCATGGTGTCATTATGACCTCCTAACAGTGGGGGCACTGCATGGCCTGTACTGGCAGAAAGCCATAATTCCAGATTAACCTTTTAAAATTTATTTGCTCACTGGATGTGGTTATAGCTGACCACGTCAACATTAACTGTCCATCCCTAATCGCCCCCGAGAAGTTGGAGGGAGGGATGATCTCAGTTGACCAAAGTAACTGAGGGCTTTTAAAGTAGACGTTGTAATGCTGTCAAAAAATAAAAAACGAAAGAACTGCGGATGCTGTAAATCAGGAACAAAAACAGAAAAGCTCAGCAAATCTGGCAGCACCTGTGAAGAAAAAAAATCAGAGTTAATATTTCGGGTCCGGTGACCCTTCCTCAGAGCCTGTGCTATTTTGCACTCTAAATCTGACGTTCTGAGGAAGGGTCACTGGACCCGAAACGCTAACTCTGATTTGTTCTTCACAGATACTGCCAGACCTGCTGAGCTTTTCCAGCCAGGTCTGTTGTTGAGACTGTAACACTCTCATCTGGACCCCCTCTTTGAGCCACTCTATCACTCACCACGTGAAGGGATCAAACTGGACACAGTGTCCCAGACAGAGCCCAAGCAGTGATCTAGGTCAATGTATTCCCATTTGTCCTGGTTGTTTCTGTCAATACATCCTATTTAGCTTTCTTATTTCACTGAACGAAAAGGATGCAGTGCTAACAAGTGATGTTAACATGACAGATCAACAGAGTTATTGAGATAACAAGGTGTAGAGCTGGATGAACACAGCAGGCCAAGCAGCATCAGAGGAGCAGGAAAGCTGACGTTTCAGGCCTAGACCCTTCTTCAGAAATGCTGTCGAGCAGTTTCAAGGCTGAAGAGATTACAAGAGTCGCAGTGGGAGAGAGATCCACTGAGGTTTTTCCGGAGGGAGGAGGGTAACTTCTTCAAGGTAGGCATCCTTAGAAGAGGCTTCGCAGTGGGGTTAAAATTGTTCTTCATTTCTTCATAAAATATTCATTTCTGAAGAAGGGTCTGGGCCCGAAACGTCAGCCTTCCTGCTCCTCTGATGCTGCTTGGCCTGCTGTGTTCATGCAGCTCTACACCTTGTTATCTCAGATTCTCCAGCATCTGCAGTTCCTACTATCACCTCAACAGAGTTATTGTTCACTGGAGCCTATAAAGTGTTTCATTTCTCAATTGATTGACGCAGCCTGCCAGGACCTGATCAGTAAGATGCTACAGTGGAAACCATCAGCCCGTCCCACACTCAGTGAGGTCCTCACCCATCCATGGATGCTGCCTACCGCGTCTATCCTCTTCCAGAAGGTCAGAATCTTCATGGCAGGTTCCTCAGACAAGAAGCAACGTAAAGAAACGACAGGCAAAGGTTTGCACGTTTACTTTCCAATCTTGATGTTGGACCACAGGTGGCTGCCCTCTTGTGCTCCAGTCAACAGGGAACATCCCTTCCCATCCACAAATTAGTGCCACATGGACCTTGTTCATCCAAACAGGGCAGATTGAGATCCAATGCGGAAGATGGCACTTCCTGCAGTGCAGCATCCACCCGGGGCCAGAGTGGCAGGCTTGATCATGGGTGCAGGCTGTATACCGTGACAGATATCAAAATCATGATGGTGCCAATTAAAAACAGAGGCTGCAGACCTGCTGACATCACTTAGCCTTGCTTTGCATGAGAAAGTCACCTGCTCCAACTTTTCTCTTGGGAGATGGCCCTGCCTGTGACAGAATGGCTCCCACATCACCTCCCCTGGTATGGAAACGCTCGGCATGTCTCAGACTGCCACCTGCCAAATTAAGGCAAAGCTTGCAAGCTCACTGTGTGAGATGGACTGTCTTTTTAACACACGGTACACAACACTTCAGAGTGTCAAGAATCACAGTGTTACCATGGCTCCCTGTGACAGAGGCCATTATTTGTTTTTAGCTGTGGTTTGGGACATTGCCCATCCCTAGTTGCCCATCAGAAGGCGGGGGTGAGCTGCCACCCCCACCTTGAACCGCTGCAGTCCTCTGCTATAGGTAGATACCCAATGTCCTTAGGGAGGTAATTCCAGAATTCTGACCCAATGACACAGTGACACCAAAGGAATGGTGATATATTTCCAAGTCAGGATGGAGGGAAACTTGCAGGGGGTGGTGTTCCCATGGATCTACTGCCCTTGTCGTTCTGGATGGAAGTGGTCATGGGTTTGGAAGGTGCAGTCTGAGGATCTTTGGTGAACTTCTGCCGTGCATCTTGTAGATAGTACACACTGCTGCTACTGAGCGTCGGTGGTGGAGGGAGTGGATGTTTTAAGCTGAACGGAAGGTGAGTGCTGATTTGCTTGTGTTCTGGAAAGTGCTTTTCTCTCTGTAGGAGGAAGCCACCCTGTGAAGAGAAACTCGAAGGGAAAGAAAGTTCTCATCATCTGCGACTCAGGCGTGAGCAAAGTGAAGCTCAAAATGGAGGCGACCAAGAGGCAGGCCAATCCCAGTCGCAGCTCACCTCAGGGACAGCCAGACAAGCGCACCATCCCCCCGGCCAGCGATGCTGACAAAACGGTCAAACTCTTCAGCCACGTGCCGAGACCGCCAGCTGCTGCCAAACCCGCGTGCAGCTATAACAGGCCTGTCTCTACGTCAATGCAGAACTCGGAGCTGGCGAGGAAACTGCGAGGCCTGCAAGATGGGGGTCCCTGCATGCGTCTCTCCAGGTCCAGCCAGCGTCTCACCCCAATGGCAGAGTCCCTGCCACGACAGCTGAAAGGATTCTAGGGCAGGAGCTTCTCTGGGCAGCATGGTCTTCCTCTTTCGGATTGACTTTTCATGGATCTACCGGCATTTACCAATTCTTGATCAATAAATAGCAAGTAATGGCAGCCAGTCCAGTGCCAATTCAAGGGTTCACTTCCACGTTTAGCCAGAATGTTAACCATCTCCGAGCTTAGTGCATCTCTGTCTGTAACTCTGAATGAGTGTACATTCTCCATTGCCTGTAGTGGTTAGGATGTGCCAGCTGTACAGTGGTAGGCAGTGTGAATAGAAACCTGTCAGTATTAGTAAGATTGCAAATAGCTTTATTTATCAGTGCTCAAGCATAAACCGTAACCACAATCACTTCATGCCGGATCGGAAAGTTTCAACTTAAAAAGTAACAGAACATTAACCGGTTATTTTCATTTTCACAGGGGGGTGTGGGAGTTGTTGGCTGGGCCAGCATTTCTTGCCCACCCCTGGTTTCCCTTGAGAAGGTGGTGGTGAGTTTCCTCCTCGAAAAGTTGCTGTCCATTCGGTGTAGATACACACATTTAGATGCTGTTTGGGAGAGAGGTCCCGATTTCTGACTCACTGACACTGGAGGAACAGCAGTATATTTCGAAGTCAGAAAGATGAGTGGCTTGGAGGCTACATGTGCAAGGGCTGGTGCTCTCATGTATCTACTGCCCTCATCCTTCTAGATGGTAGAGATCATGTTTGGAAAGTGTTGTCGATGGAACCTTGGTGAATTTCTGTATTGCACCTTGTAGATTGTACACACTGCTGTGACTGAGTGCCATAATCAAGTGGGCTGCTTTTCCTGGATGGCATTAAGCTTCTTGAGTGTTGTTGGAGCTTCACTCATCATGACAAACGGGGAGTATGCCATCACATGCCTGACCATTGCTTTGTAGATGGTGGATAGGCTTTGGAGAGTCAGGAGGTGAGTTATTCACTGCAGGATTCCTAGCCTCTGATCTGCTCTTGTAGCCACTGTGGCTGGTGCTGTTCAGTTTCTGGTTGATAGTAGCCCCCAGGATGTTGACGTTGGGGGGAATTCAGTGATGGTAATATTGAGACAGAAGCTCCTTCTGTAATATCTCTGGTTCAATTCTCTCTTGTTGGAGACTGTCATTTTAATGTCGAGCAGTGAGGGCTGTATTCACAAGACGTTTCTGAAGATACTTGTACAGAACACAAAGTCAGCACAAAGCATTTTCCAATCAGCTTTAGATATCAAATTTAAACCATATCTTCCATTTTATTTAGGGGGTTTGGGGAGGAAGAGTTAATCACTGAAGCAGAAAACCAGTTTGTGTGGGTTTCACAGTCAGAACATGCCCAGGTCCAGACCTCTTCATGCAACAGAAACTTCATGCAAATGTTACACTTTGTGACAGCTGCTTTCATATAGTCATTAAGTCAGAGGGCTTTCACAGCACTGAAAAATCCTTTCGGCCCATTGTTTCCATGCCTGGCAACAAACATTCACCTACTCTAGTCCCACTTTCCAGCACGTGGCTTGTAGCCTTGTATGCAGTGGCATTGCAAGTGGTCATCTAAATACTTCTTAAACATCTTATTGATGCTTTGGCATCCCTAGATGACTATAAAAAGTGTAGGCGCACACTCAAAAGGGAAATCAGAAGAGCAAAAAAGGAGGCACGAAATCGGTCTGGCAGATAAAGTTAAAGATAATCCCAAAGTTCTCTCGCTATGTTAAGAGTAAAAGGGTGGCTATGGTGAGACGAGGTCCCCTTAAAGATCAGCATGGTCGTCTACATGTGGAGCCACAGGAGATGGAGGAGATTTTTAATGAATATTTCTCCTCAGTGTTTACTGAGGAGAGAATCATGGATGCTAAGGAAATAAGGGAAACAAGTGGGGATGTTTGGACTACATACACATTACCAGAGAGGTGGTGTTTGCAGCCTTAAAGCTCATTAAGGTGGATAAATCCCCTGGGCCTGATGAAGTCCACCTCGGATGTTGTGGGAGGCTAGGGAAGAAATTGCAGAGGACCTTGCAGAGATTTTTGCTTCATCTTTAGCCACTGGTGAAGTTCCAGAAGACTGCAGGGTGGCTAATGTTGTTCTATTGTTTAAGAAAGGTAGCAAAGACAAGCCAGGGAACTACAGGCCAGTGAGCCTGACATCATGGTAGGCAAGTTATTGGAGCAGATACTAAGGGACAGGATCAACCAACATTTGGATAGTTAAGGTCTGGTTAGGGATGGTCAGCATGGATTTGTGCGCGGGAAGTCAAGTCTGACAAATCTTTTAGAGTTTTTTGAAGAGGTAACTAAGAGATAGATGAGGGCAGGGCAGTGGATGTTGTCTATATGGACTTTAATAAGGCCTTTGACAAGGTCCCACATGGCAGGCTAGTCATGAAGGTTAGGTCGCATGAGATCCAAAGAGAGCAAATTAATTGGATTCAAAACTGGCACAATGGTAGGAAGCAGAGGGTGACAGTTGAAGGTTGTTTCTCGGACAGAAGGCCTGTGACTAGTGGTGTGTCATAGGGGTCAGTGCTGGGGCCTTTGTTATTTCATATTTACATAAATGATCTAGATGTGAATGTACAAGGCCTGATTAGTAAAGTCTGCGGATGATACAAAATTAGGAGCTAGGTCCTGGTAAGGTCCTGAGGAGTGTTGTTGAACGGAGAGACCTAGGAGTACAAGTACATAGTTTGTTGAAAGGAGCATCACAGGTGGACAGGGTGGTGAAGAAGGCATTTGGCATGCTGGCCTTCATCGGTCAAGGCATTGAGTGTAGGAGTCAGGATGTTATGTTACAGTTGTATAAGTCGTTGGTGAGGCTGCACTTGGAGTATCGTGTACAGTTTTAGTCACCCAGTTATAGGAAAGACATAGTTAAACTGGAAAAGTGTGCAAAGAAGATTTACAAGCATGTTGCCAGGACTAGTAGGCCCGGATTATAGGGAGAGGTTGTCCAGGATAGGAGTTTATTCCTTGGGACATAAGAGAATGAGAGGTGACTTTATTGAGGTGCATGAAATCATGAGGGGCATAGATAGAATGAATGCATATATCTTTTTTCCCAGGGATGGGGAATTGTAAACTAGAGGGCATAGGTTCAAGGTGAGAGGGGATAGACTTAAGGAGGACCTGAGGGGCAACTTCTTCACATAGAGAATGGTGTGTATATGGAATGGGCTGCCAGAGAAAGTGGTTGAGGCAGGTACAATAGTAACGTTTAAAAAACATTTGGATAGGTCCATGATGGGAAGGGTTTAGAGGGACATGGACCAACGTGGGCAATTGGAACTAGCTGAGTGGGTACCATGGACCAGTTTGGGCTGAAGGGCCTGTTTCCATGCCGTATTACTCTACGACTCTATCTTGAGAGTTCCTGTCTCTACCACTCTTTCAGCCAGTGAGTTCCAGATAGCCACAATCTCTGAGTGGAAATCATGATCCCTCAAATCCCCTTGAAAGCTCCTGGGCCTTACCTTAAAACTGTGCCCCTTGGGGCACCTTATTTACCCTACCAATGTCCTCAGATTTTGTACACTTCAATCAGCCTTTCCCACGCTAAGGAAAACAACCCAAGCCTATCCAGTCTCTCCACAGCTGAATTATTCCACTGCAAGCAACGTCCTGGTGAACCGCTTCTGTACCCTCTCTAGTGCAATCACATCCTTTCTATATTGAGGTGACCAGAACTGTGGCCAAACTAACATTATATGCAGTTCCATCATAACCTCCTTGCTCCGGTGGTGCCCCTCAGTTCCAGTCTGCATGAATCACCAGTAAATTTATACCCTCGCTTCTCAGCTGTACAGGGATATATTTCAATTGTAAACTTAGTCCATTGATAGGAGCAGTACAAAGTGCTTTCTTGGCAGCGTTTTTCAATTCATATTTCACTTCCCCAACAGGGTGCGGCAGGTGGCAGGGGACAGGGGGATCCCTCTCCTGTATATATCGATGGTCCCCGGCTCTGACTCCCTGCCTTTGCTGTCAGCCGATCACTGCCAAACAGAAACCGAGTGGTCAGCCATGACACTGAGTACAGGACTGCAGAGAAATTCACCCATCACCTCAACTGTACAGCTAAATGGGTGACTGAACTGAGATATTAATCATAATTCAAAGATTAGAAAGGGTAGAGAACAGGGAACCAGACATGTAAGTCCAAGATGAGAATCATCTTTACACAAAAGCCTGTGAAACTTGGAAGCCAATGGCACTGAGCAGGTCAGAGGCTAGGAATCCTGTAGCAAGTACCTCACCGCCCGACTCCCCAAAGCCTGTCCACCGTCTACAAGGCACAAGTCAGGAGTGTGATGGAATACTCCCCACTTGCCTGGATGGGTGCAACTCCAACAACACTCAAGAAGCTTAACACCATCCAGGACAAAGCAGCCCGCTTGATTGGCACCACATCCACAAGTATCCTCTCCCTCCACCACCGACACGCAACAGCGGCAGTGTGTACTATCTACAAGATACACTGCAGAAACTCACCAAAGATTCTTCAACACAACCTCCATGACACTTCCATCTAGAAGGACAATGGCAGCAGACATATGGAAACACCACCACCTTCAAGTTCTCTCCAAGCCACTCACTGGCCTGACTTGGAAACATACCACCACTCCTTCACTGTTGCTGGGTCAAAATCCTGGAATTCCCTCCCTGAGGGCATGGTGGGTCAACTTACAGTCTATGGACTGCAACCGTTCTAGGAGGCAGTTATGACCACCTTCTCAAGTTGTAAGTAGGGATGGGCAACAACCGCTGGCCCAGCCAGCAATTTTTTTTCTATTCATTTGTGGGATATGGGCGTCGCTGGCTGGCCAACATTTGTTGTCCATCCCTAGCTGCCCTTGAGAAGGTGGTGGTGAGCTGCCTTCTTGAACTGTTGCAATCAACCTGCTGTGGGTTGACCCAAAATGCTATTAGAGAGGGAATTCCAGCATGTTAACCCAGCGACAGTGAAGGAAGGGCAATATATTTCCAAGTCAGGATGGTGAGTGATTTGTAAGGGAACTTGAAGGTGGTGGTATTGCCATATATCTGCTGGCCTTGGTGTGGGTTTGGAAGGTGCTGTTTGAGGATCTTTGGTGAACTTCTGCAGTGCATCTTGTAGATAGTACACACTGCTGCTACTGAGCGTCGGTGGTGGACGGAGAGGATGTTTGTGGATGTAGTGCCAATCAAGCAGGCTGCTTTGTTCTAGATGGCGTCAAGCTTCTCGAGTGTTATTGGGGCTGCACTCATCCAGGCAAGTGGGCAGTATTCTATCACACTCCTGACTTGCGCCTTCTAGATGGTGGACAGGCTTTGAGGAGTCAGGAGGTGAGTTACCACAGTATTCCTAGCTTCTGATCTGCTCTTGTAGCCACTGTGTTTATGTGGTGAGTCCAGTTGAGTTTCTGGTCAATGATAACCCCCCGGGATGTTGACAGTAGGGGATTCAGTGATGGTAACATGGTTGGATATCAAGGGTTGGTGGTTAGATTGTCTCTTGTTTGTGATGGTCATAGCCTGGTATGTGCGTGGTGCAAATGTTACTTGCCACTTATCAGCCGAAGCCTGGATATTGTCCAGATGCCATGTTCTGTGAAGTGGGACAGGCTGAATTCTGGATAATAAGATAATCAAATACCTGGCAAAGTGGAGTTGAGATGGATTAGTCTCAGATGGCTCAGTAGTTTGCAATGCTGCCTCACAGCAGCAGGAACCCAGGTTCGATTCCAGCCTCAGGCGACTGTTGGGAGTTTGCACATTCTCCCTGGGTCTGTGTGGGTTTCCTCTGGATACTAAGGTTTCCTCCCATGGTCCAGGTTGACTGGCCATGCTAAATTGCCTATAGTGTCCAAGGAAGATGGGATTAGTCAAGGGAAATGCAGGGTTACAGGGATAGGGTAGGGGGTGTGGGTCTGGGTGAGATGCTCTTTAGAGGCTTGGTGTGGACACGAAGGGCCAATTGGCCTGCTTCCACACTGTGGGAATTCTATGTTGAATGGAAGAGTTTCCCTATGAGGGTGGGTGGAGGGATGGGTGCTTTCTAACATATTCCAATAGTTTTTATACACCTACACCTTACTCAACAGTGTCCTGCAGTAAAGGAAGGTCTGACTGAAAGCTTTGGTGATGATTGACAAGATAACCATGAACTGCTGTGAAGGCCAAAGGATTTTTTTTTATTGACAGTTATCTACAGTGTTCAGTGTTTTCCAGGGAAATCTGTAACAGGTGGGGAGGCTTAAGCAGGTTCAAGGGGAGCGGAGTTTAAACTCAGTGAAAGCACAGGGGGGGACTGGCTATTAGAAAGAAGAGAAACAAGCTCACATTGCCATGGTGTCGTACCCGAATTCAGCACCTGACGCAGCCAATTGGATCGTTTTGATTTGTCAGCATTGTGATGTGGGAAACATGGTGGACAATTCTTGCATAGCAAGATCCCACTGAGATCAATGACCAGATCATGTTTTCTGTGGCAAGGGTTGATGGGATACCTTTTGGCCAGGACATGGATGAGGACACCCCTGCTCTTTACAAGTAGTGTCACAGGATCTTTCAGGTCCCTCTGCGAGGGGGGCAGAAGAGGGTTGAGATGACTGCAAGGCTGGAGATGGACAGTTTTGTAGTTGGGCAACACTCTGGTTGACTCTCAGGATCCCAAAGAGGTATTCCAGGGACTCTCAGCAGGGAGGACATGTGCGGCTGCAGACAGAGGTGAGGATTTCAGCACTCCATGTGAGGGAGGCCTTCGTCATCAGGACATAACCAGACGGATTGTTCTCAGAATAAGTTCGGGAATAAGTCTCCAGATCCTTCTGTTTCCTTTCACTGGAGTAAATTTTCTTCTTTCCCTTCCCAAATCTCCACTCTCACAGCCACACAAGTGTGGCCCCCCTGAATGAGGGACCAGAGATATTGCCAGACATGTTGGGGGGGGTGCATAAGTGATCAGATGGGGAATTCTCCATGGGAGAGGGCTGGGTTGTGACTCTTTGCTAATTTACCAAAGCGGGTAGATGGTGGGTAGATCAGAGGAGGGCTGCTGCAGTCACTGGCTCTACCAGATGGGACCAGGTCTCTTGGCCACACCACTTACAAATATCAGCCATTGTTGATGGAGCCATCACAAAGACAGAATTACAGAGAGTTCCACACATGTGGCTCCTCCAACACCACACACTCAGTCCAGGACATCACGTCACATCACCTTTCCAGTCCCTCTGGGCTTTCCCCTCGTGGTCTCTGCCCACATTCTCTCCCGCCCACGCTGTTCTTCAGCAACTCTTCCTTTTCCTTTGCAATCCGCTGTTGCTCTTCCTCATCCTGCAGCTTCAGCTTCCCTTCAATCTCCTCAGGAATCTCCACCTCCAGCAGATTCTCCATTCCAGGCTCCGGTTCATCCGAGATCAGCACCTGAGTAAAGGAAACATGTGCGGCCGGATATTAAACAGCATCATGAGAGGCACTTGTTTAATATCTCTTCATCGTTGGCCCAGTCAGTGTTTATTGCCCGTGAGAAGGTGGGTGAGCTGCTGCCTTGAACTGCTGCAGTCCACCAGGTGTAAGGACAGTGTTGCTATGGAGAGGGTCCCTAGATTGACCCAGGCATGAGAAAGAAATGTTGATCTATTTCCATATTTGCAGATAGGGATTTTGGTTTTCTATTGCATTAATCACACTAATTATGAATGGGAATGGAATAGTATAACGTATTGCAAGGGGAATTCAATATAAGGTTGTACTTTAGTTAAACAGGACACGATTGAGACCACATCAACAGCACTGCAAACAGGACAAGACAATTTATTTAAATGGGGGGTGGGGGTGGTGCTGTGGAGGAGGAGAATGTAAATGTCTTGGAAACAGTTCAGTGAAGGTTTACCAGACTAATACCTGTAATGAGAGAGCTGTTCTGTGAGGTGAGGTTGCACTGGCCAGGCTTATATCAGGGTAGATGTGGAAACACTGCTTCCTCTTGTGAGAGAATCAGGAACTAGGAGTTACTTTTTAAAAAGGCAAAAGGTTGCTTACTTAAAACAGAGATTTGGTGGTTTTCTTTTCTTCACAGGGGCTCAGGTGTCTTTGGAATACTTTCTCAAAAAGTTGGTGCAAGCAGAATCTTTGAAAGTTTTTAAGGCAGAGGGAGCTAGATTCTTGGTAACAAGGGGATGAAAGGTTATTGGGGGCAGGTGGGAGTGTGGAGTAAAACTGAAATTGCTGGAGAAACTCAGCAGGTCTGGCAGCACCTGTGGAGAGAGAACCACAGTTAATTTTTCGAATCTGAAATGACTGTCCTTCAGAACAGAAATGATGGTTTTTATGCTGTTGATAGAGGGGGAGCAGAAAAAAGTGGCATAGATTGTGAGGGTTCCCACAGCAAAAGACAGGGAGTGCTAATGATGGAAAAGGCTTTTCTCCCCTGATCCCCATAGATTCCAGTTTTGCGAATGCTCCTTGATGTCAAACTTAGTCAAATACTGCCTTAATGATGTTGAGGGCAGTCACTCCCACCTCACCTCTGAAATTCAACTCAGTTTTCCATATTTGAGCCAAAACTATAATGAGACCAGAGCTGAGCAGAACCCAAACTGGGCGTCACTGAGCAGGTTATTTCTGAGCAAGTATTGCTTGATAGCACTGTTGATGACACCTTCTATCACTTTACTGATGATCGAGAGTAGACTGATGGGGCTGGGTGGGATTTGTTCTGCTTTTTGTGTACTTGACATACCTGGAAAATGTTCCACATTGTTGCATAGATACCAGTGTTTGGCTCAGGGAGCAGCAAGTTCTAGAGTTCTAGTCTTCAGAACTATTGCCAGAAAGCTGTTGGGACTCAACCTTAGAAAGGTGGAGGGACAGGTAGTGTTGAAGAAGTGGGGAGGCTGAAGGAGGATTTGGACAGTCTAGAAAGGTGGGCAAATAAGTTGCAAGTGGAATACAATGTGGGAAAGTGTGAGGTTATGCTCTTTGGTAGGAAGAAAAGAGGTGTAGACTATTTTGTAAATAGGGAAAATCTTTGGAAATCTGAAGCACAAAGTGTGCCACAAGGATCCATGCTGGGTACCTGGCTATTTGTCATTTATACCAATGATTTGGATGAGAATATAGGACGTATGGTTGATAAGTTTGTAGATGACACCAAAGTTGGCGGTATGGTGGACTGTGAAGAAAGTTAACTAAGAGTACAATGAGATCTTGATTAGATGGGCTGATGGGCCAATGGGCCAAGAAGTGGCAGATGGATTTTAATTTAGATAAATGCAAACTGTTGCATTCTTGTTAAATGCAGGACTTACACAGCTAATGGTAGGGCCGTGGACAGTGTTGTTGAACAGAGAGACCAAGGGGTGCAGGTTCCTAGTTCCTTGCAAGTAGCATCGCAGGCAGACAGGGTGGTGAAGGCGGCGTTTGGCACACTTGCCTTCATTGGTCAGAGCACTAAGTATAGGAATTGGGCTGTCATGTTGTGGCTGTACAAGGCATCGGTGAGGCCAATTTTAGAATGCTGCACACAATTCCAGTCGCCCTGCTATAGGAAGGATGTTGTTAAACCAGAAAGGATATTGTTATATCAGAGAGGGTAGTGCACAGAAAAAAATTATGAGCATGTTGCCAGGACTGGAGGGTTTGAGTTATAAGGAGAGGCTGGGAGTTTATTCCCTGGAGCATCGAAGGCTGAAGGGTGATTTTATTGAGGTTTATAAAATCACGAGGGGCATGGATAAGGTGAATTGCAAAGGTCATTTTCCAAGGGTAGGGAAGTCCATAACTAGAGGGATTAGGTTTGAGGTGACAGGGGAAAGACTTTTCGGGACCCGAGGGGCAACTTTTTCCACACATTAGGTGCTGCGTATATGGAACGAGCTACCGGAGGAAGGAGTAGAGGCAAGTACAATTACAATATTTAAAAGACATTTGGACCAGTACATAAATAAGAAAGGTGTAGACGGATATGGGCCAAATGCAGGCAAATAGGACTAATTCAGTTCAGGAAACCTGTATCAGGATGACAATTTGGGCTGAAAGGTTTGTTTTCATGTTGTAAGACCATAACTTGAGAGT
>NC_063333.1:2687424-2712063 GCF_021869965.1 Rhincodon typus
GTCCCCCCCACTTCCGTTCCCCCTTCAAGTCCCACCGTCCCACCCACTCCATGTCCCGTCAATTTCCCCCCTTTACCCCCCGGCCCTCACTATCCTCTCAAGTCTCCCCTTTACCCCAGACTCTCTGTATCCTATCCTCATCTCCCTTACCGGGCAACACGCCTCGCCGATTCTGAGCACGGACCCGAAGCCTTTCCCCACCCCCTGGTGATCGACGGGATCGCTGTCCAATGGGAACTCAGGAGATCAAGCCCTTACGCATGCTCGGGACACGACCGCGTTCGCAGCCCGGATGTCATCGCACAGCCTTGTGGGGGTTGTAGTTCAGAACGCGGAGGGAGCGCCGCACCACAGGAGGGTCAGTACTGAAGGAATGCCGTATTGTCGGGGGTTGCCAATCTGTCTAATAAGATGCATCTTTGCTTTCTCCTATGTATGTAAGGAACGTTATTTACAGCTTTTGTGCACAACGAGGAAAGCTGGGTGTTGTGAGCTTTAACCACACAGTGAGGCCATTGGCAGACAAACAGCCTGCAGCTGAGGTAGAGAGGAAGGTCCCCTTCACATTAGGGAGGCAGGGCTCATTGATTCACTCCACAGCAAAGTAGGAGCTCCAGCCATCAGATTCTTGCTCCATGGCTGTGTAGAGATCTAGAGGTAATCTCTCCAGTCTCCCAGCCAATTTGGTGCATCAACCAGCAATGTCCATCATTGCTGTTTCTCTAAGTTACGTTTCTAAATTAATGCCAATAGATTTTATGCCAGCAGATTAAGGATCCCTGTTCCCTAAGCTTTGTGCAATTTCTGTGCTTGAATCTTCAGTTACACCTGGGCCAATATTCAAGTTCTGGTTAAAAAAACAACACACGAAAGAACTGCGGATGCTGTAAATCGGGTACAAAAACAAGTTGCTGTAAAAGCTCAGCAGGTCTGGTAGCATCTGTGAAGATAAAACTGAGTTAACATTTCAGGTCCAGTGACCCTTCCTCAAAGTTATTCAAGTTCTGGTCATTGCTTGGTACTTATCCACAGGAGCTTCCTGTGTGCCACTTGGCTGCTGTGATTCCTTTGTTACTGTACCACCCACAAAATAACTTCACTGGCTACAATGTTTTGGTTCTGAAAGGTACTATACAAGTGCAAATCTTTTTCTTCAGTCACTGTTTGGACTTGCATATGCATAATTGCCTAGGCAGGGTATTAGCATCTCAAACTATGATTCCTCTCTCTGTCCTGTGATAGCCCAACCAAAATGGTACCCTCCGGTCTCTGAATGGAGCTTGAGTTTAAACTGTTTTCAGCAGTATGCTATTTAAATAGAGAGAGCACAGAACTCTGAGATACTGAGGGAACTTGGCATCCTGGTGCTTGAATCACATATAGTTAGTCTGTAAGTACAGCAAGTAATTAGGAAGACTAATGGAACGTTGCTGTTTATTGCAAGGGCAATGAAATATAAATGTAAGGATGTTTTGTTGCAGCTGTACAAGGCACTGGTGAGATCACTTGGGTTATGATCAGGGTTTGATCTCTATATCCAAGATCACTTTTGGTCTTCTTTTGGAATACTGCATATAGTTCTGGCCTTCCTTCTATAGGAAGGATGTTGTTAAACTTGAGATGGGCAGAAAAGATTTACAAGGATGTTGCCAGGTTTGGAGGGTTTGAGCTTGGGGGAGAGGTTGAATGGCTGGGGCTATTTTCCCTCAAGTGTCAGAAGTTGAGAGGTTCCTAAAATCATGAGGGGCATCGATTGGGTGAATAGTGAAGGTCTTTTTCACAGGGTAGGGGAGTCCAAAACTAGAGGGTGTAGGTTTAAGATATGAGGGGAAAGATTTAAGGAAGTCCTGAGGGCCAGCTTTTTCATGCAGAGGGTGGTGTGTATATAGAATGAGGTGCTAGAGGAAGTGGTGGAGGCTGGTACAATTACAACACTTAAAAGGCATCTGAATGAATTTATGAATAGGAAGGGTTTAGAGGGATATGGGCCAAATGCTGGCAAATGGGACTAGATCAAATTGAGATATCTGTTGGCGTGGACAAGTTGGATCAAAGAGTCTGTTTCTGTGGGGTATGACTCTATGACTCCTAATTTGAGAAAAAATATAGTTGCTTTGGAGGCAGTTGAATCATATAAGATGTAGGAGTGGAAGTATCCCATTTGGCACAATTAGTCTGCTCTCTTATGCTTACGCTTCTAAACTCTATCAAATACAGGCCCAGAGTCCTCAACAGCTGCTGATATGACCAGCCCTTCATCCTTCTTTCAAGGCCTACACATCTGAGATACAGGGCCTAAAACTGCTCACAATATTCCAAATGCAATCTGACCAGAGCCTTACACAGCCTCAGCAGTACATCCCTGCTCTCTGAGATTGTGGCTAGGAATTATAGAAAGAAATGCTGCACTTTTTAAAACCAAGTCACTGAAACTTGCTGTGTTTGGAGTTTACCCAGCTATGTTGCTCAAGCAATGGGGAAGCTGTTTGTGATAGCCTAGCACCAGGAGCTTTATGCAGAGTGCATTTTGTCCAGCAACAGGTAGCTGATAGGTTTGTGCAGTTGTCATCAATCATGGATGCCATAGATGATAGCCTGACAACAGTTCTATAATCGGTTCCTGGGTCACTGATCAGCTTGTGGGTGTGAATGATACAGTTTGTTTAAAGAAAGGCTTTTGCACTACTGAAAGGGCAAATGGTGTGCTGTCTTCTCTGCAGTAAAAATACTTGAAGTCTGAAGAAAGCCAGCTGTTTTCTCCCACCAGTTGCTGTAAGCTGTTGGCCTTAACCTTTAACTAAGAGACTTGGCAGTTAATGTACCAATCACACTCAGCATTCTGTAAATTTCAGTATGATTCCCTCCCCCACCCACCTTACCCTTCTAAACTCTATCAAATACAGGCCCAGAGTGCTCAACAGCTGCTGATATGACCAGCCCTTCATCCTTCTTGTAAACTTTCTCTGGACTCATTTCAAGGCCAGCACATCTGAGATACAGGGCCTAAAACTGCTCTCAATATTCCAAATGCAATCTGACCAGAGCCTTACACAGTCTTAGCAGTACACCCCTGCTCTTGTATTCTAGCCTTCTCAAGATGAATCCTAACATTGCATTTGCCTTCCTAACTGCCAGATGAAACTGCACATTTAAGAGAATCCTGAGCTAGGATTCCCAAGCCCCTTTGTGCTTCAGATTTCCGAAGCCTTTCTCCATTTATAAAGTAGTCTACACCTCTATTCTTCCGAGCAAAGTGCATAACCTTGCACTTTCCCACATCGTATTCCATCAGCCACTTCTTTGCCCACTCTCCTGTTGCAAAGAAATGAAGGAGCCTGGAAAAAGTGATTGAAGACCAAAGTTCTAACAGGCCAAGAATATCATCATAGTGAACCTAGTGGACTGGTGCCATTGAACTGTGGTTCCCAGCTTTTTGTTCCCCTCCACCTATGAATCCAAGTATAGTGTTAGTCTACATCCATCTGTACATGTAACGGTTTTAAAAGGGGATTAGAGTTTTGACTAGTAGAGCCATATGTTGATATGACATTACAAAAAAACCAAAGAGTTGCAGATGCTGGAAATCAGAAACAAGACAAATGACTGAAAAAAAATACTCAGCAGGTCTGGCAGCATCTGTGGAGAGAAAGCAGAGATAACGTTTGGGCTACAGTTACCCTTCTTCAGAAGTAATTGTAGCTCGTAAAAGGTTGGTATACATGCTGAAGGTGGGGTGGGGGAAGGAGGAAGAGTAAATGATAAATGGAGATGGAGCCCAAAGAGAGAGAGAGAACAACAGGAGGACAGATAAAGGATTGAGTAAAGGTCAATGTGGGAGAATCAGTAGCTGCTAATGGGGTCTGTTAATGGCTAACAATGGTTTGTGGTAGCAGCCCATTCGATGACAAGTTCTGTTGTGTAGGGATTGAGGTAAGGTGGGACATCGGACAAGGTGCTCAGGCCCTAAAATTATTGAATTCGATATTGGGCCCTGAAGGATGCAGCGACCCCAAGTAGAAAATGAGATGCTGTTCTTCCAACCTGTGCTGAGCTGGATCATCCACATAAACACAGTCACTACAACAGCAGGTCAGAGGCTCAGAATCCTGCAGTAACTCACCGCCTGACTCCTCAAAGCCTGTCCACCATCTACAAGGCACAAGTCAGGAGTGTGATGGAATACTCCCCACTTGCCTGGATGGGTGCAGCCCCAGCAACACTCAAGAAGCTTGACACCATCCAGGACAAAGCAGCTGCTTGATTGCATTCACATAAGCATCCACACCCTCCATCACCGACACTTAGTGCACACTGCTGCTACTATCTACAAGGTGCACTGCAGAAGTTCAAAGATCCTTTGACAGCACCTTTCAAACCCACAATCACTTCATGATCTTATGGGTAAGTGTGCCCCTATGGTTGATAGAATTGAAACCTAACATACATGATGGAAAGTGTGCTAACTTTACGTAAACACCAGATCAACTTACTGTGAAAGGAGGAAGTGAAACTAGAGTGTTGACTAGGTAAATGGCTGATACTAACGCTAATCTGACTTCTGTGATTGCAAAAAGGAATAAATTAAGGTTGATAAGAGGAACCATGGACACAGATGTCTTCTATTTACATGACTCTTGGATAGATAAGCTCAGAGCTACAAGTGTCTTGTGTAAGGGCCATGTCACCGAACAGTCTGAAACACTGGGAGAACACATAAAAGAAGACACATCGAAGACATCAACAGTGACAACTTGAGATCAACTATCGCAAAGAGAAGACCCTGAGTTTGGAATTCCGAGAAGACTGACTTGTCAGAGCATTAGTGTTTTCTAGATTCTAGTCAAACAGTTAGATCATTGTCGATTGTGTGCTTACTGAGAACCAAAGAGTTACTAATAAAGAGAAATTATATTGAATTCTATTTTGGCTGGCTGTCCTTTATCTGTCATGAAATTTGAGATCCTAATGAAAAAGGGTTCAACCGCTAGAAGGACAAGGGCAGCAGATACATGGGAACACCACCAACACCTGCAAGTTCCCCTCCAAATTGCTCACCATCCTGACTTGGAAATAAATTGCCGTTCCTTCAGCTTTGCTGGATCAAATCCCTGGAATTCCCTCCCTAAGGGCATTGCGGGTCAATCTACAGCACGTGGACTGCAGTGGATCAAGAAGGCAACTCACCACCACCTTCACAAGGGCAGTTAGGGACAGGTAATAAACGCTGGCCCAGCCAGCGATCTGCACGGTCCAGGAATGAATAAACCAAACAATTTCACCCAGTGGATAACAAGGTGAGAGCTGGGTGAACACAGCAGGCCAAGCAGCATCAGAGGAGCAGGAAAGCTGACGTTTCGGGCCTAGACCCTTCAGAAATGGGGGAGGGGAAGGGGGTTCTGAAATAAATAGGGAGAGAAGGGCAGGTGGATAGAAGATGGATAAAGGAGAAGATAGGTGGAGAGGAGACAGACAGGTCAAAGAGGTGGGAGTGGAGCCAGTAAAGGTGAGTGTAGGTGGGGAGTTAGGGAGGAGATAGGTCAGTCCAGGGAGGACGGACAGGTCAAGGGGGCGGGATGAGGTTAGTAGGTAGGAGATGGGGGTGGGGCTTGAGGTGGGAGGAGGGGATAGGTGGGAGGAAGGACAGGTTAGGGAGGCAGGGACAAGCTGGGCTGGTTTTGGGATGCAGTCAGGGGAGGGGAGATTTTGAAGCTTGTGAAGTCCACATTGATACCATTGGGCTGCAGGGTTCCCAAGCGAAATATGAGATGCTGTTCCTGCAACCTTCGGGTGGCATTGTTGTGGCACTGCAGGAGGCCCAGGATGGACGTGTCGTCTAAGGAATGGGAGGGGGAGTTGAAATGGTTCGCGACTGGGAGGTGCAGTTGTTTAGTGCGAACTGAGCGTAGGTGTTCCACAAAGTGGTCTCCAAGCCACCGCTCGGTTTCCCCGATGTCGAGGAAGCCACATCGGGAATAGTGGATACAGTATACCACATTAGCAGATGTGCAGGTGAACATCTGTTTGATGTGGAAGGTCTTCTTCAGGCCTGGGATGGGAGTGAGGGGGGAGGTGTAGGGGGAGGTGTAGCACTTCCTGCGGTTACAGCGGGAAGTGCCGGGGGTGGTGGGGTTGGAGGGGAGTGTGGAGCGGACAAGGGAGTCACAGAGAGAGTGGTCCCTCCAGAAAGCAGATAAGAGTGGGGAGGGAAAAATGTCTTTGGTAGTAGGGTCAGATTGCAGATGGTGGAAGTGCTGGAGGATGATGCGTTGGATTTGGAGGTTGGTGAGGTGGTATGTGAGGACGAGGGGGATCCTTTTTTGGTTGTTATTGGGGGGGAGGGGATGAGGAATTTACTATCTGTTTGTTGTTTTGAGGGTTTCCGCCTCAATGTGCTTAAAATGAACCTGGATCCATACCTACAAGGCTATGGAGCAGGCAAAGTAAAATTGGACTGGGTGACCAGTTTGTTTAGCCAGCACAGATGTGATGGGCTGAATGGCTATTTCTGCTCCCTAACTGTAATGTAGTCATGATTAACTCATTAGGTTTGTTCCCAAATCCTGATGAAAGGATATTGACCCAAATCATTGTGTGGCTTCTTCCAGCCTTTGAATGACACATGTCCTGGCAAGTCATTATGGGAATACAGGCAGAATGGGGAGAAATGCCTGATTCTCCAAGAAAGTTTTTTGAATTGCAATTGGAAATCTCTCTAGTGAGCAGCAAGAGGTCTATTTGCATATCCCGCCTCATTGATATGCAATTTCTTGTTCTCACATCCACCGGACCAAAATGACAGTTCCCAAGATGAATGTCAGTGTGACTCCAGCTCATTGCCTGCTCCTTCCAGTCTCCAACTTGGACCACAGTTCCCTAGAACTCGAGGCATGTTCCAAAAGCAGTGAACACCCATGAACCCCTTCCATGGACATTGGTATTGTCACTGCCCCTGATGGCACATCGCTGACCCACTTAAAATATGGTTCTAGCTATGCTTTGGAGTGCACCAGTACCTATCATTAGAATGCCATTAACAGGGATAGGCATTGGATTGGACTAGGGTGCATCTTGTTTGCTTTCGTAGCGCTCACTCACTTTGCCTTGTCTTGACCATTTTCACTGTTTTCCCCCTCAGCTAGAGCTTAAAGGATTACAGTAATTCTATCTTGCCCTGCTGTTTAACACTGAGGCAAAGCTAGCCAGCTTGTCATGGGTGTCAGCAGCCCTCAGTAAACATAAATGTGTTGCTGTATATCAATTTCACGCCTGCACCACGTGCCAACAGCTTATGCGGCTAACGCACTGCATATGCAACAAGCAAGCAGCCATGTCTCAGTCTACAGGAAGTATGCCCCAGTCAACGGTGATAGCCTTCAGTCAGGGGGTCTCAGCACGGTGAGTCTAGGGCCTTATTCACGTTCAGTCGAGAGGCTTGGATACGCTCAGGCAGCTGCTTGGGACAGTCAGGGTCAAGCTGTCTGTATCACTTCAGTCCTGGGATTGGGCTATAGCCAATGCAACCACTCTTGGGATTCAGGGTAAGTCTGTTTGGGAGCTGCACATTAGTCACTTAGGGGTCTGGTCAATCATCAGTAATAGCCACCTGGGTGTCTGCCCACTAGGTGTCAAGGGAATGAGGTATAAGGGACCATCTCTAGGGTATGGAAGCTGGGGAATTCAGTTATGGGGATTGGAGACAGTGATGTAGAGGGCTGACAGTTTTGGAGGGGAAAGTTCAATTTATAATGGAGGGGGCAGAGGAAGACTATGGAGCATGTTAAGAGGAAAGGATAATGTGGGAGGGAAAGGGGTAATGCGGTAGGGGCACTCTTGACGATAGCCTGCAACATCAGCAACAAATCCCACAAATGCCTGTGATGCACTATGTATTGTGGCCTGGAAAGAATTCAACCTGGTTGACAAAATAGCAGTTACCTTCCAAGGGCCCATTGTCTGCATGTGATGCAGGAACTGTTCACTTAACACCTAAAACATTGTGTAACTCCAAGGATGACTAGGTTTTGTACCCTCAATCTTGTAAATGTAGCTAAAATAATATTCACTGACACAGCTGATAATCTGCAAATGCATTTCCAAAGGTGTTTCACCCATGCTCCCTGTTATGGATTATAGTTGGTGTATGTTATGGTGCAGGTGTACGTAAGAACATAAGAACTAGGAGCAGGAGTAGGCCATCCGGCCCCTCGAGCCTGCCCCGCCATTTAATAAGATCATGGCTGATCTTTTTGAGACTCAGCTCCACTTACCCGCCCACTCACCATAACCCTTAATTCCTTTACTGTTCAAAAATTTATCTAGCCTTGCCTTAAAAACATTCAGCGAGGTAGCTTCAACTGCTTCACTGGGCAGGGAATTCCACAGATTCACAACCCTTTGGGTGAAGAAGTTCCTCCTGACCTCAGTCCTACATCTGCTTCCCTTTATTTTGAGGCGATGCCCTCTAGTCCTAGTTTCACCTGCTAGCGGAAACAACCTCCCTGCCTCCACTTTATCTATTCCCTTCATAATCTTATATGTTTCTATAAGATCTCCCCTCATTCTTCTGAATTCCAATGAGTATAATCCCAGTCTACTCAGTCTCTCAGTGCATGTTATGTTGGGACAGTTTCCCTTTAAGAAGTGAGTCATCAGCTGGTGCTCATGTTTTTTCCTTTATTCATTAATGGAATGAGGGCATGGCTGGCTAGGCAGCATTTTTTGTCCATCCCTAATTGCCCAGACGGCAGTTGAGTCAAAATCATTGCTGTGGGTCTGGAGTCAAGTGTAGGCCAGATCAGGTAAGGATGGCAGTTTCCTTCCCTAAAGGACATTAGTGACCCAGATGGGTTTTTCCCAACTATCAACAATGGATTCACAGTCATCATTAGATTCTTAATTCCAGATATTATTTAATTCAAATTCCACCATCTGTCATGGCGGGATTTGAACCGAGGTCCCCAGAACATTACTTGGGTCTCTGAATTAACAGTCCGGTAATAATACCACTAGGCTATCGTCTCCCCATCGTTGGCTTGTTCTGACTTGCTTTGAGCTTTACAGAGTGTGTAGCTTTGGAATAAAACCTCCCTGTTTGAGGGTTTCAAAAAATGAGATTTTCTGTTCTTTAGCTCTGACTGGAGCTTAGCAACTGCCCAGTACAGAACAGCCCCTGAGTGCCCTCAGAAAGTCAGCTTCTTCCTTTCCCTCGTACTACGTTTTAGATTTAGACTTTATTGTCATGTGTACTCAGTACAAAAGTACAGGAGTACAATGAAAACTTTTCGATGTTGCCACACATGGTGCCATCTTAGGTACAAGTACCACAGGTACAGAATCTTAAAAACAAGGTAGGAAGAAATAAAGAACAAAGTTAAAAGTTAAACATTACAGGCCTTCTTAGTGTTATGTAGAAAAATAAAGAAATAAAGCTAAAAGTTACAGTCTGCTGGGACCGCACTTGCCACAAGGGTTCGATCTCCTCCATTTTGGCATGCTCTCCCCTCGCAGTCCATTCCAGGAGTCCTGCTTCAGGGCCACTACCTTCACACTACCAGGAGCACCTCCCACCGAGCCTACCACACCAATGCCAAATCTCAATGTGGTCCTGAGATCTGTAGCTGTGGTGGGGGATGAGGAGTCTGCCCCGCAGTGCAGCCTTGGCCTTGGAGCTTTGGTCAAGCGACTCCAGAAGTGTTTGTGTCGAAGGGGCCCAGACGTGCAGAGCGTGTCCTGCCCAGAGGCTGTGCACCTTCCTTGGTTTGAACTCCCAAACAGCTGAGAGGGACAGGCAGAGTGGAGGTGGAGGGCCCTGCCATTTCTGGAGTGTCCTGAGAGGGTGGGGAAAATGTGTTGGCATGTCCTCTGCTGGGTGCCTATTGGTACTGCCCTGTCTCTTTGTGAGAAAGGGGCATCTGGAGTGAGGTCACTCCAGATGTGGCCTCCTCTACATCGGGGAAACCAAGCGGAAGCTTGGAGACCGCTTTGTGGAACACCTACGCTCGGTTCGCAACAAACAACTGCATCTCCCAGTCGCAAACCACTTCAACTCCCCCTCCCACTCCTTGGACGACATGTCGATCCTGGGCCTCCTCCAGTGCCACAACGATGCCACCTGAAGGCTGGAGGAACAGCACCTCATATTCTGCTTGGGAACCCTGCAGCCCAGTGGTCTCAATGTGGACTTCACAAGCTTCAAAATCTCCCCTCCCCCAACCGCATCCCAAAACCAGCCCAGCTTGTCCCCGCCTCCCTAACCTGTTCGTCTTTTCTCCCACCTATCCACTCCTCCCACCTCACTGACCAACCCAACCCCCACTTCCTACCTACTAGCCTCATCACTGCCTCCTGGACCTGTCCGTCTTCCCTCCCACCTATCCGCCCCTCCCTCCCACTGACCAACCTCCATCCCAACTCCCTACCTACACTCACCTTTACTGGCTTCATCCCCGCCTCCTTGACCTGTCCGTCTTCTCTCCACCTATCTGCTCCTCCATCCACCTTCCATCATCGCCTCCCCCATTCCCTATTTATTTCAGAGACCCCTCCCCCTCCCCCATTTCTGAAGAAGGGTCCAGACCCAAAACATCAGCTTTCCTGCTCCTCTGATGCTGTCTGGCCTGCTGTGTTCATCCACCTCTGCACCTTGTTATCTGTAGTTTCCCACTGTTTGCTTATCTACTTTTTTTGAATAAGGATGTCACGTTGGCATGTTTCTAATCCACTGGTACCTTTCCAGAATCCAGGGAATTTCGGAATGTCATAACCAATGCATCCACTATCTTTGCTGCCACCTCCTTTAATCCCGTAGGGTGCAGGCCATCAGGCCCCAGGGACTTATTTTAATCCTATCTGTTTACTTAATACCTTCTCCCTAGTTATAGTAATTTCATCAAGTTTCTCTGTAGTAACTGCAGTTACGGAGTCATACAGCATGGAAACAGACCCTTTGGTCCACACCAACCATGTTCCCAAATTAAACTAGCCTCACGTGAATGCATTTGGCCCATATCCCTCCAAACCTTTCCAAATCATATACCAAATCCAAATGTCTTTTAAATGTTGTAACGGTACCTGCATGCATCACTTTATCTGGCAGTTCACTCCACACATGAACCACTCTGTGTGGGAAAAAAAAAAGTTGTCTGTCATGTTCTTTTTAAATCTTTCTCCCTTCACCCTAAAAACACGCCCCCTAGCTTTGAACTCCCCAACCCAGGGAAAAGACCTTTGTCATTCACCTTATCTATGCCCCTCATGATTTTATAAACCTCTATAAGGTCACAGCTCAATCACCCACGCTCCAACCTATGTTCATAACTCAAACCCTCCATTCCCGGCAATATCCCGGTAAAATTTTTCTGAACCTTCTCCAGTTTAACAATATCCTTCCTATGACAGGGCAATTAGAACTGCCCACAGTACTCAGTTTTTTGGAAGAAATTATTACCCACTGTGAAAACACAGGCAAAATATTTGTTCAGTGCCTCTGTCATTTCTGAGTGTCCCATTGTTACTTTGCCATTTTCGTCCTCTAAAGGCTAGCATTTACTTTCACTATTCTCTTCTTTTTCATATACTTATGGAAGTTTTTGGTATCAGTTTTTGTGTTTTCTGCTAGTTTCCTTTCATAGTTCATCTTAGTTTTCAGTTTTATTTTCTGTTATTAAGTGTCCTTGGACATGATGGCCACACTGTTTAGTTGAAATGACATCATCAACATAAAAATAGGAAACAGAAACTGTTAGTGACGAATGCAGCACTGAAAGGATTATTCCTGAATCCAAATTACTGACTTGTTAGGAGACATGCCAGATATCTAGCAGACTCCAAGGGTGCTGGACCTTGCTGTCCACGGAGCCACCAACCCACCCACAAATGCAGACTAACGTACAATGCCTGACCCAGCAGGCTACAAACAGCAGTGGTGGAGGCCTCTAAAGCTTGAGTCAGTTAGTCTGGTCCTCCAACACACCTGCCTGCAAGATTTGTGTGAAATTGTCAGTAGCCAATACCATGGGGTTACCTCCTGCCAGGGGCTGAGCAGGTGCCTGGCCTCCTGCAATCCTCCGAAAGCCCATGGACTGGGGTGTTTCTTCCTCAACCAACAGCAGAGATGTGGCAGTGATGTGCTGAGCAGCTAGTGGCCCTGACTCTAATCCAGCAAGCATTCTCACCGTGGGGGTCAGTACCTGAGCTGGTCCGGAGGGAGCTTTACTGATGTATCCCCTGAGGCATCTGTGGTTTCTTCCCCCTCGAGGGAGGGAGGAGATGATTTCTAGGGTTGCCGTCTTGATGGAGGCTCCTCCAGAGGATTCTCTGGAGATCCCACCAGCGCTGAGTACAGCACCTCTGGCGAGAGGCAGATTTCGGGGTATTGTGTGAAAACTCTCACCAGAACTCTGAGAGAAACCCTCCGTGGAACTCAGCAGATTTGCAGCTTGGCTGATTTCTGGTAAAATTCATTGCAGTGACGCTGTTCCTCTTCCCCCAGACAGCGACTGACCTCTTGTGTACTTGCAACACTTTTATTCCTGGATACATCTGTGATCAATGGGGATGATTTCTGAATTCTCTGCACTGATAACTGGGATTAGTTCTGGATATTCAGCATTGATAAAAAATTGGATACAAAACTGGCTTGACAATAGGAAACAGAGGATGGTGGTAGAGGTAACAAGGTGTAGAGCTGGATGAACACAGCAGGCCAGGCAGCATCAGAGGAGCAGGAAAGCTAACGTTTCAGGTCTGGACCCTTCTAGAGGTTGTTTTTCAGATTGCAGGCCTATGATCAGCAGTGTCCCTCAAGGATCGGTGCTGGTCCACTGTTGTTTGTCATGTGTATAAATAATTTGGATGAGAATATAAGAGGCATAGTCAGTAAATTTTCCGAAGGCACCAAAATTGGTGAAGAAGGCTATCTATGTCATGAAATCGCAGATGGGAGTTTAATTCAGATAAATACAAAGTGTTGATTTTTGATTAGACAAACCAGGGCAGGACTTACAAAGGCAATGCTAGGGCCCTAGGGAGTGTTGTTAAACAGAGGGACCTTGGGGCGCAGATACAGAGATCCTTGAAAGTGGTGTCACAGGTAGACAGGGTGGTGATGAAAGCGTTTGGCACGCTTGCCTTCATTGGTCAGAGCATCGAGTATAGAAGTTGGGACGTCATATTACAGTTATGAGACCACACTGGAGTACTGCGTACAATTCTGGTCACTGTGCTATAGGAAGGATGTTTTTAAACTGGAAAGGGTGCAAAAAGATTTGAGGATGTTACCAAGACTGGAAGGTTTGAGTTATAAGGAAAGGCTGGGACACTTACACTTTTTCGCTGGAGCGTAGGAGGCTGAGTGGGTGACCTTAGAGAGGTTTTTTAAATCGTGAGGGGCATGGATAAGGTGAATAGCCAAGGTCTTTTCCCCAGGGTAGGGGAGTCCAAAATGAGAGGGCGTGGGTTCAAGGTGAGAGGGGAAAAGCTTTAAAAGAGATCTGAGGGGCAACTTTTTCACATAGAGGGTGGTGCGAATATGGAACAAGCTGCCAGAAGATATGGTAAAGGTGGATACAATGACAACATTTAAAACACATTTGAACAGTTACATGGATAAGAAAGGTTTAAAGGGATTTGGGCCAAATGCAGGCAAATGGGACTAGTTCAGTTTAGGAAAGCTGGACTAGATGGCCTGTTTCTGTGCTGGAAACCTCTACGCTCATTGAGATTATTCCCTGATAATGGAGATTTTTCCTCTCCAGTCAATAAATGGGATTATTCCCTAATGTTCAGTTCTGCTTTTCTCTCTCTGACACTTTCTGTTTCCTATTTTCTTCTCAATGTTTCATCCTCGATCATATGATTTCTAGTAAACGGTGTGATGTCATCTCCTGCATCGCAGTCTGCTCAGGCTGGGTCCTAGTGCCTTCAGCTCAGAGTTTGCCAGAGTCAGTTCTGCTAATACTCACTGTAGCTTTTTGCAGCAGCTTCTAGGCCACACAGTTTGACTCATGCAGGAGGCTGAATCTGTTCACCTTTAATTTCAGGTGAACCTCATTCCTTCAAACAGTACCTCCACATTCTACAACCCGCTGACTAAATGCTACTGTCACCCCAATCAGGTTTAAAGTTCCATTAAATTCTGCATCACTTACATACAGCATAGTTCTACCCTCTCCTCATTAAACACTCCCAGGACAAATACGGCATGCGATTAGATACAGAATAAAGGTCCCTGTACATTGTCCCCATCACACATTCCCAAGTGTTGTGAAGTTGCGTAAAGTACTTGTGGACTGGGAGGCAGGAAGTTAGAATTGATGTTTGTAAAATGCTATGGGTGGGGGGGAAGCATTGTGTGGTCCCTTTAAAAGATGATGTGCATTTTCTGTGCATAGAGATTTAAAATGGAGGACTGTGAGCTGCAGCTTGAAAGTTTGTGAGTACACAGAGAGCACCCGAATTGGAACATATGTATTGAAAGGTCGTGCAGTTAGCAGGCCAAGCAGCAGTTTTTACCAAGACAACAAACTTTTGAGTTTAGCCAGTCACTGTGATCTAGGCACTTAGATACCAAAAACCAATTAAATTTAAATCAGATTGTTTCGACAACACAGGACCAATCCTATTGTAAGAAATATTCATGTGTCATCGAGGAGAATAAAAAGAAGGGGACAATTATACAAACCCCAGAGCTAGCTAGTATTCACCAAAACTGGTTGGACATATAACCTAGCTGCAATTTTGAGAGACTAAATTCTATTTTTTTAAATATAAGTGGGACTTGTATTTTATTGGAACAGCACGCTATTAGAATCTTAATTTATCCAGGAATAGTTAGAAGTTAGGAGTGATTTACTTGGCTTGTTAATAGTTTAGTTAATTTGTTCACTGCTAGAGTTGGATAAATAAACTATTACTTATTGATTTTAAAGTGAGTGTCAGGGATTTATTTTAGTTAACCACTAGAAGTTGCTGAAAGGAAGGCTATACCACTTGTAACGCCCCTGTTACAGATTATAGGGCCAGGTGCTCCCCTTTGGGTGTTTCAGTTTTAGTTCTCAGGGAGGGTGTCAACCTCCGCTTTATAACACAGGATAAGCACAGCTCATGGTTAGATACAGAGTAAATCCCTCTCTATTCTTTTGAACTAAAAGTAAAATTCCCTTGACACTGTCCCCATTAAGCACTCCCAGAACAAAGACAGCACATGGTAGGTACAGAATAAATCACCCTCTACGTCCAACCATTGAAACATTTCTAAGCAGCACTGACAAATATACTTCATTAGGAGTTGTGGAAATATGTAATCAGAGAGCACGGGAGGGCATTTGGCTCATCGGGCTTATGCCAGCTCTTTATATGTAGTCCCTAATTAATACTGCTTCTCGGCTCTTTGCCTTATTCCTTCAAATTTCTCCCCTTCCAGGAGCAAATTACTGAAGATGCAGGAATCTTTACTGAAAATAAAAAACAAACTGGGAATCACAGCGGGTCAGGCAGCATTGATGGAAAGAGAGCAAGCCAACGGTTCGACTCCTAGATGGCTCTGCATCAGACATGCAACGTTAGCTTGCTCTCTCTCCACGGACGCTGCCTGACCCGCAATGTTTTTCAGCATTTTTCCGCTTCCAGTATCTCTCCAAATTCTTTTGGAAAATCATTTTTGTACATTTCCAGGCCTTAAAAATTGCAATGAAGAGGATAGGTTAGAGTTGTTTTCCTCAGTCTAGGGTAGGCCAAGGGGTGACTTACTGGAAGATAATGAAAATGGATGGGGAAAGTAAGTTTCCCTTAAGTGGAGATCATAACTAACAAGGGTGCAGGTTTATAGTGACTGGTAGAAGGATTAGCGGTGACAGAAGGAAAATTGTTTTTCCAGAGGGTGGTGGCTGAATGGAATTTGCTGCTCAGTTTGGTGGCTGAGGCAGAAAATTTCAACTCACTTAAAAGGAGCCAGGATCTGCACCTGAAGCACTGTAACCTGCAAGTGTACAGATATGATGGGCTGAATGGCCTCTTTGTGTGCTGTATATAATGTTCCTCCATTTTCTATAGATGTGTTTCACTCGGCGCATTCCAGATCACCGTAACTTGCTGTGAAAATAAAGAAAAACACAATCTCCTCACCTCCCTTTCTGATTATTTTGCCAACTATCTAAAAAGCCTGTGCTTGTTGGCTGCTGACACTCCGGCCCCTAGGGAGAAATGTATTGCCAAAACAAAAGGGAAGTACTGAGATGAGAAGGTGGCTACAGAGAGAGAGAGAGATGTAAAGAATCTGATAATTCTGCAAAAAGCGCAAATGTTTGCTGATTGGTGCAGAAGGCTTTAGGACCCAGCAGCAAGAAGCAGGGCGTATTTAAACTATGCTTAAGCAGCCCAAAGTTTCTGTTGTTAGAACACACCATCAGGTAAGCAGCTTTATCAAGGTCACTATTGTCTGACTTCCTCTTACCCTGGCTATCGTTTCTGCTGCAAAAAATAGATTTTGAAAGGGCTCGCTTGGTTGTGATATGGTTTGAGATTGTATGCTTTAATTCTGAGATATACAAGCGTCTGAGGGGCATTGACAGGGTAGATAGGAAGAGATTTCTTTCCCCCTTTAGTCGAGGGGTCAGTAACTAGGGGGCATACATTTAGGGTAAGAGGCAGGAATTTTAGAGAGGATTTGATGAAAAAATGCTTTCACCCAGAGGTAACAAGAAAATGAAGAAGGGTCCAGACCCGAAACGTCAGCTTTCCTGCTCCTCTGATGCTGCTTGGCCTGCTGTGTTCCTCCAGCTCCACAC
Source organism: Rhincodon typus (assembly GCF_021869965.1). Taxonomy (NCBI): domain Eukaryota; kingdom Metazoa; phylum Chordata; class Chondrichthyes; order Orectolobiformes; family Rhincodontidae; genus Rhincodon; species Rhincodon typus. The sequence continues at coordinate 2,704,209 of NC_063333.1, forward strand.
TATGTTGTCTCAGACTCCAGCATCGGCAGTTCCTACTATCTCTTTCACCCAGAGGGTTGTGGATATTTGAAACTCACTACCTGAAAGGAAGATAGAGGCAAGAATCCTGAAGACATTTAAGAATTATTTAGATGATTACTTGTGTTATAAAGCTGAGATCCATCACCCTGCCCCTGGGTAACTAAAACCGAAACACCCAGAGAGGTTCATCTTGCCCTATAACCTGTTAAAAGATGTGTGAAAGTAGTATAACCTGCCTCTCACCCCCCAATCTGTTATAAAAAGGGACTAAATTAAATAAACTCCTGACACTCACTCTATAATCAACAAGTAACAATTTCTTTATCTAACAGTGAACAAATTAACTGAACTATTAACAAGCAAACAATTACCCTCTAACTACCAACTATTCCCAAATTAAACAAGATTCTAATGGTATGCTGTTCCATATTTACAAGTCCCAATTATATAAACCAAAATATTGAAAAAAATTAGAACTTAGTCTCTCGAAATTACAGCACAGTTATGTCTTCCAGAATGCTCTGTGCCTTCACGACTGGCAGGTGATCAACAATGTTCTCCCTGTGAGTTCTTCCACCTGGAACATTAATTAAGAGTTCCACAGTACCTTTTATTAATTAGATGATGCTTTCTGTAAGACCTGAGAGAAGTGATCTCTTATCAGATGGCAATTGGTTCTGTCCTGATTTTCCAAATGCCCTCACCTTTTATACCCTTGATGACATATCAATTTCTTACAATAAGATTGGACCTATGTTGTCGAAACAATCAGATTTTAATTTAATTGGTTTTTGGTATCTAAGGGCCTGGTTTAAATCAATTGGCTAAATTCAAATTTGTTGTCTTGATAACAAAACAAAACTGTGGTTTGGCCTGCAAACCATCCAGCCTTTGATACAAATATTTCAATTTAGGTGCTGTCTGTACCTGCAAACCCACAAGCTACCCCCAGATATTTTTTTAAAACCTCCAAGCCTAGGAAAAGCACATCATCTTTTAAAGAGACCACACACTGGTTTCCCCCCCCCGAAACCCCTCCGCCGCCTATCATTTTATAAACATCAATATTTTACAAACTCCAAATTCTAACGTCCTGCCGTCCAATCCACAAGTATTTTACCCAACATTGCACGCCATTGCAAATATGGCTACAGGCCAAGTGCTGCAAAATGGGACGAGAGTAGAGAAGTGCTTGATGATCAGTACGGATATGATGGGCTGAAGGGCCTCTTTTCTGCACTGTAAATTTCTATGAACTTAGCACGAGAGAAATGCAGGTTATCTGAATTCTCACTCTATTGTTTTACTCGTCTTCCCCATTTTCAGTTTTGCCTTTCTCTACCTCTCCATGACCCATCTGCTACATATTTCAGGATCTGCCATAGTCATACTTTCAGTGACAACACTGATGCTCACTCTGGGAGTGGTCAGAGTTCAGAAGTGAATTGGTGTGACCAGGAATGCACCATCTGAAGGGAGGGAAGCAGGTTCAGTGGAAGCTTTCAAAAGGGGATTGGATGACTACTTGTAACATAAGTAGGAGCAGGAGGAGGAGTAGATCATTTGGCCTTCAAACCTCTGCCATTCAATATGATGATCATCCAGCTCAGTCCCCTGTTTCCACCTTCTCCCCATAACCTTTGATCCCTTTTTCCCGAAGAACTATATCTAACTCCTTCTTAAAAACATTCATTGTTTGGGTTCAAACATTTTCTGTAGCAGAGAATTCCACACGCTCCGGGTGAAGAAATCTCTTCTTCAGGGAAGGAGAAACAAAAATGACAGTGAAAGATCAGGGCAGTGGCATTAATTGGTTTTATAGCTTTTCTAAAAAAAAAATCATGGGATGTGGGAGTCACTGGTTAGGCCGGCATTAAGGGCCCACCCCTAATTGCCTAAGAACTGAGTGCCTTGTTTGCCCATTTGAGAGGGCAGTTAAGAGTCAGTCACATCACTGAGGGTCACATGTAGGCAGACCAGGTAAGAATGGCAGCTTTCCTTTCCCAAAGGTGATCAGTGAACTGGATCGTTGTCATGGTCACTATCACTGACCCTAACGTCCACTTTTTGTTGGTTGAATTTAAACTCCACCAGCTGCCATGGTAAAGAGCTGAGAATTGTACAACTGTATAAGAAAAAGTCACAGTCATAGAGATTTTATAACGTGGAAAGAGGCTTTTCTGTCCATCGTACCTGTGCTGGTCATCATACCATCTATTCTAATCCCATTTATAGCATTTCAAGTTATCATCTAAATACTACTTAAATGTCTTGAGGAATCCTGCGTCTATACCGTCTTAGGCAGAGAGTCCCAGATTCCCACAATATTTTCCTCAAATTCCCTCCAAATCCCTGCTCCTTTCCTTAAGAGTGGGCCTTGAGTTAGTCTTCATTACCAGGGGAGGTGGCTCTGCTACTGTTTATCTCTGTAAGCTCCTCCAGCTGCTATAACCCTCCCTATCTCTCTAAGATCTTACATCCCTCCCTATCTCGATTAAGCTTTCCCAGCCGCTACACCCCTCCCTTTCACTGTCATCTCCTTCAGCCCCTACATCCCTCACTATCTCCGTAACCTCCTCCAGTCCCTACACCCCTCCCTATTTCTGTAACCTCCTCCAGCTTTGCATCACTCCAAAACACCTGGACTCCTCCTTCTGACCTCTTGAGCAGTCCCACTTTTTAATTGCTCTATCGTTGAAAGCCTCGCCTTCAGGTGTGGTCCGAAACTCTGGAATTCCTTCCCTAAACCTTGCAGCCTCTCTATTTCCTGCTTTAAGATTCCGCTTAAAACCTAATGAGGTAATGATTCATTACTATAGCATTCAAAAATAAAACTCACAGCAACTTCCTTTGTCAATATACCAAAAGAGTGTGTTTGTTTTTTAAATCTTAATTTCTAACTAATTTAATGTCATTCCTTTTTGTGTTGTTCATCTTGCGTCTGTCTCTGTCCTGCAGTTTTCCCGCTGATAACTTGTGTGTTGCAATAGAGGCAAGAACTTTAGGATTTGTTGCAGTGTTGCAAGTTTGAGAATTTGGCTCACTCAAAAATATTCCTGACAGCCAGCATTTCTAGATTTTGGATTTCCAGACTGGAGCACTTTCTGCCCCGTGGTTCAATGTCACATATTGTTCGGTGATGCTTCTGTTCGATGATGCATCTTTCGATGTTTAACTTTGCTAAAAGATGGGATATAGAAGTTCGTTTCTGCTGTAAAACCCAGGTTCTACATTTACAGGTCCTCCTGCCTGAAAGGGTGGCTTATTTGAATGCTCGATTGTAGGCCCCTTTCAAAATAGTGTCTGTTCCATTGCCAGTATTAAAGTTGCTGTAGACCCAGAGGGTTGTGCTCTCATTAGAGAGACAACCTGTGATGGTTTAAACTGAGGGTCAACTTGCCTCAGGCAAGGGACAAGGTTAAGAAGGAGAGTTCTTCATAGTCACCTCAGCCAGTGTGGGAATTTAACCTTAACTGTTGACATCAGTCTGCACTACAAACCAACCATCCAGCCAACTGAGCCAACATATTAACAAGATTATTAGGGTACATGAAACACTCTCATTTGAAAAGGCAGAACCAGTGTGAATTGAGGTGACCTTACAGAGGTTTATAAATTCATGACTGGCATGGCTAGGGTAAATAGCCAAGTCTTTTTCCTAGGGTGGGGAGTTCAAAAATAGAAGGCATAGGTTTAAGGTGAGAGGGGGAAGATTTAGAAAGGACCTGAGGGGCACTGTTTTCACGCAGAGGGTGGTGCATGTACTGAACGAGCTGCCAGAGGAAGTGGTGGAGGCGGGTATGATTACAACATTTAAAAGTGTAACTAAATTGGGTTACGTGCTTATGGATTAGGCGGCAAGAATGCTAGGGAGGAAAAGCAGTGCATGGTCTCTTTAAAAGATGATGTGCTTTTTCTATGCTTAGAGATTCAAAAAAATTGTCTGTGGGCAGCAGCTTGTGGGTTTGCAGGTGCACAGGGTATTTATATCATCTGTAACATTTGTATCAAAAAGCTATATAGTTAGCAGGCCAAGCAGCAGTTTTATTTTGTTATCAAGACAACAAGTTTTGAATTTAGCCAATTAATTTGAACCAGGCACCTAGATACCAAAATCCAATTAAATTTAAGTTTGATGGTTTTGACAACATGGGACCAATCCTGTTGTAATAAATATTGATATGTCATCAAGGGTATAAAAGAAGGGGCAGTCAGGCAAAGACAAGAGAGCTCACTGCCATTTGCTAGTGATAACAGCGCTCAGGTCTTATACAAAGCACCATCTATTCACAATGATACCACAGCACTCTTAGCTAAGATTCCTGACACAAGAATTCACAGAGAAAGCATTCCTTACACAATAATTCACAGAGAAAGCATTCCTGACAAAAGATTCAATGGAGAAGGCACAGAACATTCAGGAAGACGTAACCTGGCTGTAATTTCAAGAGATTAAATATTTTTTATTAAGTGCAACTTGTATTTATTAGAACAGCATACCATTAGAATCTTGTTTTTTTTGGGAGTAGATAGTAGTTAAAAGGGGCTTAGTTGCTTTGTTAATAATTTAGTTAATTATTTCACTGTTAGAGTCAGATAAATAAATTATTATTCGTTGATTGTAAAGTGAGTGTCGGGGTTATTTTATTTAACCGCTAGAAGTTGCGGAAAGGCAGGTCACACCACTTTTAAAGTGTGGCGCTTCCCTTTGGGTGATTCAGTGTTAGTTCTCAAAGGGGGGTCAACTTCCGCTTTATAACAAAGGCATCTGGATGGGTATATGAGTAGGAAGGGTTTAAAGGGATATGGGCTAAATGCTGGCAAATGGGACTAGTTCAGATTGGGATGTCTGATCGGCATGGAGGAGTTGGACCAAAGGATCTGTTTCCATGGTGTATGACTCTATGACTCCATACACAATTTCCCCACCTTTCACGTTCTTTTTGGGAATACAAGATTAGCTTAGTCCAGGAACAGGTCGGGATCAGGAATTGTTATAGAAAAGAATTTGAGGCCCAGTTTTAATTTGATTTTCTCTGCTGAAGTCCATAATCTCTTGTTTCTTTTTATTTACGAGCAATGCTGGACTGAGCACAGGTGTGTGAAACTTAGTCAGGAAGTATGACAGACAAGGGTAGGGGGATACAGAATGGCCTATAGTTATGAGCCCACAGCTGCGATTCTCACATGGAGCCTAAATCCATGACAGACGAACTTAAGCAAATGAGCAGCAAGGCCAGTGAAGTGTGTTCAGATGGTAAAGAAGGCATTAGGCGTAAAAAGATATAAAGTTACATAACCGCTCAGGATGTGGTGAGGCAGCATGTTTTATTGAGGTAGTTGAAATGACTGATCTTTACAGCTGAGGAGAAACTTCAACAAGAATGCATTGACTTTAAAATGCAGCAATATCTGAAAAATGAAAGAATGTTCTACAGAGACAGCTTTAATGGACAGTTTCCATAAATTGGCCAAACTGCCGCACAGCATTCCATAGAAACTAGAAACTGGGTCTTTTTTTAAAGAAGTCCTCGACACTAAATCAAAGCCACATAATGAAATCCATAGAGTCATGGCGTCACACAGCACGGAAACAGACCCTTTGGTACAACCAGTCCATGCTGAATATAATCCCAAACTAAACGAGTCCCATCTGCCTGCTCCTGGCCCCTCCAAACCTTTCCTTTTCATGTATTTATCCAAATGTCTTTTAAACATTGTAATTGTACCTACATCCACCGCTTCCTCAGGATGTTCATTCCACATGTGAACCACCCTCTGTGTAAAACAAAATTGCCCCTCATGTCTTTTAAATCTTTCTCCTCTCTCCATAAAAATGTGCCCCCCCAGGGTTGAAATCCCCCACCCTAAGGAAAAGACAACTACTATCAACTCGATCGATACTCCTCATTATTTTGTAAACTTCATCAAACTTTTTAAAAATTCATTCATGGGTTATCGGTGTAACTGGCTGGGCCCAGCATTTATTGCCCATCCCTAATTGCCTTTGAGAAGGTGATGGTGAGCTGCCTTCTTGAACCACTGCAGTCCATGTGCTGTATGTTGACCCACAATGCTATTAGGGAGGGAATTTCAGGATTTCAAAACATGCAGCACTGAAGGAACTGTGATATATTTCCAAGTCAGGATTATAAAAGGCTTGGAGGGGAATTTGCAGGTGGTAGTGTTCCAATGTATCTGCTGCCCTTGTCTTTCTAGATGGTCGTGGTACTCGGTTTGGAACATGCTGTTGAAGGAGTCTTGGTGAATTTCTGCAATGCATTTTGTGGATGCTACACACTGCTGTTACTGAGTATCAGTTGTGGGAGTGAATATTTTGACCAAGTGGTGCCAACGTAGTGGTCTGCTTTATCCCTGGATGATGTCGAGCTTCTTGAGTGTTGTTGGAGCTGCACCCATCCAGGCAAGTGGGGAGTATTCCATCACACTCCTGACTTGCATCTCAGAGATGGCAGGCGGGTTTTGTGGAGTCAGGAGGTGTGTTATTCCTGCAGGATTCTAACCTCTGACCTGCTTCTACTATAGCCACTGTATTTATATAGCTAGTCCTGTTCAGTTTCTGGTCAATGGTAACCTATGGGATGTTGATAATAGGGCATTCAGTGATTGCAATTCCATTGAATGTTAGGGAATGGTGGTTAGATTGTCTCTTGTTGAAAATAGTCATTGCCTGGCATTTGTATGATATGAATGCTGCTTAGTACTTGTCAGCCCAAACGTGGACCTTGTCCAGGTCTTGCTGAATTTAGGCAGAAACTGTTTCAGTATCTGAGGAATTGCAAATGGTGCTGAATATTCTACAGTCATCATCAATAAGTCCCCACTTTGGACCTGATGATGGAGGGAAGGTCATTGATGAATTATTTTGTGTCAACTATGGTATTGCTGTGAGTTGCTGCAATAAATTAATGAGCTGCTTGAAATCCAGAGACCCAGCTAATGTCTGGGGACCCGGGTTTGAATCCTACCATGGCAGATGATGGAATTTGAATTCAATAATAATCTGGAAGTAAGCGTCTAACCGTGACCATGAAACCGTTGTCGAGCATCAGAAAAGCCCATCTGGTGCACCAGTGTCCTTTAGGGAAGGAAATTGCAGTCCTTACCTGGTCTGTCCTACATGTGACTTCAGACCTACAGCAATGTGGTTGAGTCTTAACTACCCTCTGGGCAATTAAGGATGGGCAATAAATGCTGGCACAGCTGGCGATGCCCACATCTGTGATTGAATAATAATAAAAAAAATTGAGGAATGGTTTTGCAGTAATTGTCATGGTTTTTGAAAACTTTAAAACATATGCATTTATCAGTGGCAGCAGTTAAAAATAAGAGGAGCACCCATTTAAGACAAAGATGAGGATAATTTTGTTTTTCCAATCAAATAAAGGGACGATGGTTTAAGACTGAGAGGAGAAGGAATGTTTTCTGACAGGGGGTTGAGATTTTGAAACTCCTTGCCACAGAGGGCTGTGGGGACAGTGTCCTTGTGTATATTTAAGGCTGAGATATATTTTTGGTCAGTCGGTAAATCAAAGTTTATGAGGAAAGTGATTGTGAGGAATGTTGGATCAGTTATGATCCTGTTGAACATAAGAACAGGAATAGTCCATCCAGTCCCACGAGCCTGTTCCACAGATCAATAAGATCATGGCTGATCTGTGGCCGAACTCCATATATCTGCGATAGTAGGAACTGCAGATGCTGGAGAATCTGAGATAACAAGGTGTAGAGATGGATGAACACAGCAGGCCAAGCAGCATCAGAGGAGCAGGAAGGCTGACGTTTCGGGCCTAGACCCTTCTTCAGAAATTTC
>NC_063333.1:2712463-2736125 GCF_021869965.1 Rhincodon typus
ACGTCAGCCTTCCTGCTCCTCTGATGCTGCTTGGCCTGCTGTGTTCATCCAGCTCTATACCTTGTTATTCCATATATCTGCCTTTGGCCTGTAACCCTTATTAACTTTAACAAAAGTTTGTCTCTCTCAGATTTAATGTGAACAATTGATCTGGCATCAACTGCCATTCGTGGACGAGGGTTCCAAACCTCTACCACCCTTTGTATGTAGAAGTGCATCGTAATATCTCTCCTGAATAGTCTGACCCTAATCCTCAGACTATGCCTCCGCCAGTTCTAGAATCCCCAATGAGTGGAAGTAGTTTACGTTTATCTACCCTGTCTTTTCCTGTTAATATCTCGAAGATTTCAATCAGATAACACTTTAACTTTCAAAATGCTGGAGAAAACCAGCCTAATTTGTATAATATCTTCCCTCAGAACATAACCCCTGAAGTCTAAATATGTGTCTCGTAAACCTACTGCGTACTCTCTCCTCTGCCAATACATCCTTCCGAAAGTGTGGAGCCCATATGACCATGAGGTTGTTGTGAAGTTGGCGAGAGAACTTCTTGATTGGGAGGCAGGAAGTTAGAATTTGGTGTTTGTAAAATGCTAAGGGGGGAATGCATTGCTTGGTCCCTTTAAAAGATCAGGTGTTTTTTTTCTATGCTTAGAGATTTAAAATGGATGACTGTGAGCAGCAGTTGAAAGTTTGGAAGTATACAGAAAGTTTGCAAGTACAAATATTTCAATTCAGGTATATCGATAGGCCATGTAGTTAGCAGGCCAAGCAGCAGTTTTTATCAAGACAATAAGCTTTTGAACTTTAGCCAATCAATTCGAACCAGGCACTTAGATCCCAAAAACCAATTAAATTTAAATCTGATGGTTTTTTCAACATAGGACCAATCCTGTTGTAAGAAATATTCATATGTCATCAAGGGTATAAAAAGCAGGAGGCAGCAGTACAAAGCCCCAGAGCTAGCTGCTATCTGCCAAACCTTGTAAAACATGTAACCTAGCTGCAATTTCAAGGGACTAAATTCTATTTTTTTAATATAATTGAGACTTGTATTTATTGGAACAGCATACCACTAGACTCTTGCTTTATTTGGGAATAGTTAGAAGTGATTTATTTGGTTTGTTAATAGTTTAATTTGTTCACTGTTAGAGTTGGATAAAGAAATTGTTACTAGTTGATTTTAAAGTGAGTGTCTGGGACTTATTTATTTAAGTTGCAGACTAGAAGTTGCAGAAAGGCAGGTTACACCACTTTTCACATTCCTTTTAGAGATTATAGGGTGAGGTGCTGCTCTTTAGGTGTTTTGGTTTTAGTTCTCAGAGGGAATCAACCTCTGCCTTATAACAAAATATAGGAGCAGAACTGGGCCAAAAGAACAGCCCAAATAAAAAATACAACGGAGCTAAAGTGTGATCTGTTTGTCCCCACTTTGTAGGAAAACCCTCGATGGAACCCAACATGGAGAGGAAAAGATGGAGAACAAACGTTTGTCACAATGGTTTTGGGCAGCCCCCAAGTAAAATGCCTCGGGAATCTCCGAGAGGGAGCTTGGCTCAGCTCCGGGGTGGATACCCCAGGGACGGTGCACTGGATTGTCGCTCGTTCTTCGATGACCTGGCAGACAGTGAGCGGCAGAGGACTGTGGTTTCGTTCCTCCTGAGACATGGTGAGACATTGGCCGAGGTACTGGACAGGATGGAGCTGGGGGGCGAGGAGGTCCAGTTAGTGGTCAGGGCCCTGAGGTCAGCCGCAGAGATGGCTAGCAGCCGAGAGGAGACCAGGTCCATCCTGCAGCCTGTGGTCCGCTCTCCTTTCCTGCTGAAGGGCTTGCTGCAGTCCATTGCCCGGCTGGATCACTGCGGAGGGGAAGAGGTGGACGACCTGCTAGACTTTCTCCGACACTTGACCTTGGCTTTCCCCGAGAGTATCCAAGACCGGATCTCGATCCCGGCAGACCTGCTGCATTCCCGGCTCCAGCGCCTCCAGTGCCTGGGCTCCGAGCCCTCCTGGCCCAGGAAGAAGCAGCTGCATGACCTGAAGCACTCAGTCAATGAGGCTTTCCCGGGAGCGGACACCGGGTGGCAAGGTGTCTTCATCCAGGAGGAAGAGGCCGGAAATTTCCGTCACCTGTCCGTCTTCCCCAGCTCTCGGGATATGGCAGGAGCCGGGGAGCCCGGTCCGCTGCCTCCCAACAAAGTGGAGGGAGCCTACCCGAGCACACGCTCCTACCTGGACACTCATTTCCGCCTGCTGCGCGAAGACTTTGTCAAGCCGCTGAGGGAGGACCTGGCTACCTACCTGGCCCCGAGAAGCCGTTTCCTGCAGTCCTCCCCCGGCCTCAGGGTCTACAGCAACGTCCAGGTCCTGCACCCAGTCTGCCAGTGGGAAGGTGTCACGTACAAGACCCGCTTCGACCAGCCCCGCCGTGCAGGCTGGTTGACTCCCAAAAGATTGCAGAAGGGCTCCCTCGTCTGCCTGCTGGCCACTGATTGCCGGGAGATCTTCTTCGCCTCAGTCGCCAAGTCCGATGCCAAGTGGCTGAGCCAAGGGCTGCTCCTCCTCAAGTTCTCCATTAGCCACGCCAAGTTGTCCAAGCTCATATACGGGCACCGCTTCACCATGGTGGAGTCGCGGGCATTCTTCGAAGCCTACCGCCACGTGCTGCTCACGCTCCAGGCGATTGATGATGACCAGCTCCCTTTCCAGAGGTACATTGTGAAATGTAAACCCTCAGTCCGTCCACCTGCCTACCTCCGGCAACACAGTGTCACCCTCGATCTGCTGCCCCTGCTCAGAAACGTCAAAGCTGGAGTCGATGCTGAGGTAAGCTTTGTTTTGCATCAGGTAAGGACGTAGAAATGGAAGGTAACGGCGTAGGAAGAGCACCCGTGGCCCTTCAAAAGCCAGCTCTGTACCACGATAAGATCATGGTTGATCCCCAACTTCAACTTCATTTTCCTGCTCCCTCCCTAAATCCTTCATTTCCAAATAATCCATCAATCACGCCCTCCCCTCCCGCCTGCACTCCCCCTCTTTAGCAAAGACACTCTCTCCTGGGGCTCATCAAACCAGCAGTTCATCATTAAAACCCCTTTTGTTGCACTCATGTCCTTCAGGGAAGCAAGCTTTGTGACTGCAGACCCAGAGCAATGGGTTTCATGCCAGAGTCTAAATTCACTTTAACATAAGGACAGTTATGGCTGGGCAACAAATACTGGCCTAGAGAGTGATGCCCACAGCCCCTGAGTGAATTAGTTTTAGAAACAGTGTTCCCAACTCTGTCTTTGCAAAATTATTGTATTGAATGGTAGAATTTTGAATGGCTGAATGGTCTTTTAGGTCCTTTTTTTTTTGGACTAGCAATCTTTAACTAGTGGAGTGCCACAGGGATCAGTGTTGGAGCCTCGAATATTTACAAGATATGTCAATGACATGGTTTCAGGAGCAAAATATACAGTGGTTAAATCTGGCAATGACATCAGGCAGGTAGGACAGAAAGTCATTAAAATAGAGAGTCTGCAAGGTAATATAGATAGGTCAGGTGAGTGGGCCAAAAATTTTCAGATGGAGAATGTGGTATGTTACCATTATTATTTGGGAACTTGAGCCCTAAAGTGGAGGAATTATGAATAACTTAAGATTTGATTTGATTTATTATTGTCACGTGTACAAGATACAGTGAAAAGTATTGGTTTGTGTGGTAACCAAACAAATCATACCTTAAATAAGTACATCAGGGTAATGGAACAGAATCCAGAATATAGTGTTTCAGAGATAGTAGGAACTGCCGATGCTGGAGAATCTGAGATAACAAGGTGTAGAGCTGGATGAACACAGCAGGTCAAGCAGCATCAGAGGAGCAGGAAGGCTGACACTTTGGGCCTAGACCCTTCTTCAGAAACTCGGAGACCGGGTGACCGTTGACTGCGGTGTCAGTTATCTGTAATGATGTTGTTTGCAGGTTGAATCCTTATTTTCTGAAGAAGGGTCTAGGCCCGAAACGTCAGCCTTCCTGCTCCTCTGATGCTGCTTGGCCTGCTTTGTTCATCCAGCTCTACACCTTGTTATCGCAGAATATAGTGTTATGGCTACAGAGAAGGTGGAGAGAAAGATCAACTGTAATACATGAGAGGCCTGTTCATAAGTCTGATAACAGCGGGGAAGAAGCTGTTCTTAAATCTGTTGGTATTTCTATGTTGTGTGTATTGTGAAGAGAAGAACAGGTTTTAATTTTATTTTTGGATTCTGTGAGTTGTGTAGGGTTGTCTAGAGGTTTGTTGATGCATGCATTTTTAAAGTGGGTTTACAACCTTAGAGTGGAACTTGAGGTGAACAATCCAGTGCATTAAACACATGGGTAGAAAAAACCTTGCTGTTGCCAGCAACGAGAATCAAATGTCTCAGAGAATAGAACAATTAAAAAAGTCAGGCAATGTGTGAAGGTTCAGCAAGAGCAAAAAGGTGTATTTTGTGTGGTGGCCTCCAAAATAGTCAGGACTGTTTCCAGTTAGGGAAAATGGCCTGAGTGGCTTAGCAACGAAAACTCAAGAAGCAGAGAATGGCTGGAAGCTGAGGCTTTGGAAAGGAAATGTGTTTGCTCTGAGACTGTGTTTTGAGGTCAATAAGAAGAAAGCTTATGAAACCAATTGCAGCCATTTCTTTTCCTAGGGTGGAGGTCGCTATTACGAGGGGACATAGTTTTAAAGTGAGCGGAGGTAGACATAGGGGAGACATCAGAGGTAGGTTCTTTACTCAGAGTGTGGTCGGGGCGTGGAATGCATTGCCGGAGAGGGTAGTGGAGTTGGCCTCGTTAGGGGCATTTAAGCGGCTATTAGACAGGCATATGGCTGATAGTATAAGGTAGGGTTGGAGGTTAGATAAACCTTAGGTTTAGGGTAAAAGTTCGGCACAACATCGTGGGCTGAAGGGCCTGTACAGTTCTATGTTCATTTCAACTGAACAAGAAACATTAAAGCGGAGACAGGGTGACCGTTCATTGAGGTGTCAGTTATCTGTAATGATGTTGTTTGCAGGTTGAATCCTTATTTTCTGATATTTGTGATAAAACTGTTTCAGATAGCTCTTGTATGTTAGTTTTTTTTTAAACCCCTTTTTATGTGCAATAAACTTTTTCTCTGTTCTTTTGTTAAAAGTATATTGGCAGCCTCTTGTGAATATAAACGAGGGGAGGCGATAGCCTAGTGGTATTATCACTGGACTGTTAATCCAGAGACCCAGATAACATTCCAGGGACCCGGGTTCAAATCCCGCCATGGCAGATGGTGGAATTTGAACTCCATAAATATCTGGAATTGAGAATCTAATGATGACAGTGAATCCATTGTCAATTGTTGTAAAAACCCATCTGGTTTACTATCGGCGCCGCCTCATGCTCCCACGAGGAGCTCGAACAGTTCATCCACTTCACCAACACCTTCCACCCCAACCTTAAGTTTACCTGGACCATCTCTAATACCTCTCTCTCCTTCCTGGACCTCTCTGTCTCCATATCGGGCAACCACCTAGAAACCGATATCCATTTCAAGCCCACTGACTCCCACAGCTACCTAGAATACACCTCCTCCCACCCACCTTCCTGCAAAAATGCCATCCCCTATTCCCAATTCCTTCGCCTCCGCCGCATCTGCTCCCAGGATGAGGCATTCCACTCCCGTACATCTCAGTTGTCCTCGTTTTTCAAGGACCGTAACTTCCCCCCCTCAGTGGTCGAGAACGCCCTCAACCGTGTCTCCCACATTTCCCGCAACTCATCCCTCACACCCCGTCCCTGCAATAACAACCAAAAAAGAATCCCCCTCGTCCTCACATACCACCCCACCAACCTCCGGATCCAACGCATCATCCTCCGACACTTCTGCCATCTGCCATCCGACCCTACCACCAAAGACATCTTTCCCTCCCCACCTTTATCTGCTTTCCGGAGGGACCACTCTCTCCGTGACTCCCTTGTCCACTCCACACTCCCCTCCAGCCCCATCACACCCAACACTTTTCCCTGCAACCGCAGGAAGTGCTACACCTGCCCCCATACCTCCTCCCTCACCCCCATCCTAGGCCCCAAGAAGACTTTCCACATCAAGCAGATGTTCACTGGCAGATGTGCAGATGTGGTATACTACATCCGCTGTACCCATTGTGACCTCCTCTACATCGGGGAAACCAAGCGGAGACTCGGGGACGGCTTCGCAGAACACCTACGCTCGGTTCACAATAAACAACTGCACCTCCCAGTCGCGAACAATTTCAACTCCCCCTCCCATTCCTCAAACGACATGTCCATCCTGGTCCTCCTGCAGTGCCACAACGATGCCACCCGAAGGTTGCAGGAACAGCAACTCATATTCCGCTTGGGAACCCTGCAGCCCAATGGTATCAATGTGGATTTCACAAGCTTCAAAATCTCCCCTCCCCCGACCGCATCCCAAAACCAGTCCAGCTCGTCCCTGCCTCCCTAACCTGTTCTTCCTCCCACCTATCCCCTCCTCCCACCTCAAGCTGCACCCCCATCTCCTACCTACTAACCTCATCCCGCCCCCTTGACTGTCCGTCCTCCCTGGACTGACCTATCCCCTCCCTAACTCCCCACCTACACTCACCTTTACTGGCTCCATCCCCGCCTCTTTGACCTGTCTGTTTCCTCTCCACCTATCTTCTCCTCTATCCATCTTCTATCCGCCTCCCCCTCTCTCCCTATTTATTTCAGAACCTCCTTCCCCTCCCCATTTCTGATGAAGGGTCTAGGCCCGAAATGTCAGCCCTTCTGCTCCTATGATGCTGCTTGGCCTGCTGTGTTCATCCAGCTCTACACCTGGTTGTCTTGGTTCACTAATGTCCTTTAGGGAGGGAAACTGCCATCCTTACCTGGTCTGGCCTACATGTGACTCCACACCCACAGCAACGTGGTTGACTCTGACCTGCCCACTGGGCAATTAGGGATGGACAATAAATGCTGCCTGGTCAGCGATGCCCTCAGCCTGTGAATGAATAAAGAAAAAAAAATTCAGTAACTGACCACCAGAGTAAACAAACTGCACAACTAAAACTAACAAATTAAGCCAAGTTTCACTCTGGAAATTCTTTTACCCAATCATTTGGACATTCCTGACAATGAGTTAATCATGGTCATTAAAATTTTATACTTTCAAATGCTCCTTTAGGTCTGGATAAAAAGCGAAAGCATAAATTGTTTCATTCCTAAATTATCTATTTTTAAAAAAATATTTCTGACATACAATCAAATCAAGGTTGAAATTTGATTTCTTTGGGTAATCCATATCTTGCAAAAATTCAATTAACTTTTCTATTACCAGTTTTTGCCATAATTTACCCCAAAGGCAATGCCTCAGGAAAACTTACTGAAACATCCACAATTGTTGAAAGATCCTGATTCCATTCCTGGTTGTAGATGCGGGTCCAATGCAATCTGTTAAGACCATACTAATAGAGGCTTCTTTGTAAGCCAGCATTGGAATTAAAGGCACAGTATTAACTGACAATTTGGGTTTACCCACTACCTGATATGTATGGCTTCTCTGCCAGAATGTAGCCACATCTTTATATAAACCTGACCATAAAAATATTTTAGTATTTTATCCTGTGTTTTCCAAAAACCTAAGTGATGTGCCTTTGGAAATCCGTGAACTACTCGTAACTTTTCATTACAATCCTTCGGTGTTTACTTGGTGGAGCATTGCCTCCATTTCTCTGTGTTTGGTATTTGAGGTAGTCTCTGTCTGTTTTTCGAGAAGGTTCATTACGTTCATTCTTGGGCTGGGGAGGTTATGAGGGAAACATTGGACAGGCTGAACCTGTATCCATAGGGGTTTGGAAGAAGGAGAGGTAATCTCATTGAAACGTGTGTAAGAGCATACAATATAGAAGCAGAATTAGGCCATTTGGCCCATCAAGCCTGCTGCGCCATTCAATCATGGCTGATATGTTTCTCAACCTCATTCTCCTGCCTTCTCCCCATCACCTTTGGTCCTTATACTAATGAACAGCCTATCTGTCTCTGTCTTAAAGATAAGATCTTGAGAGGACCTTACAGGGTGGATGCTGGGAGGATATTTCCCCCTCTGGGGGAAACTAGAGTTAGGGGCTCATAGTTTGGAATCAGAAATCCCCATTTGAATGCAAAGATGATGAGAAATCTTTCTCGGGGTTGATAGGTCTTTGAGATTCTCCTTGCCAGAAGGTGGTGGCAGCTGCGCGTTTGAATTTATTCAAGGCTAAGTTAGATAGGTTTTTGACAGACAGCTTATGGGTGCAGACGGGAAAGGGGAGTTGTGGCCACAGACAGATGAACCATAATTTTATTAATGACAAAACTGTCTTGAGCCACCTAATCTAGCCCTTACGTCCAATAGTCCTGTGTGTGTGTGTTCCCATTGTGACTTATTTATTGCAGCCCTCTCCATTGATGGCGCCAGGATTGGAACTGGGTCTTACCACAGAGGAATGTCCCAGTCTGAGAGTGGAACAGGAGCAGGAGACTGAGGATTCCTTTGATCTGTCCGAGGAGAGCAGTAGCCCAGCCAATACCACCATGGAGGAAGCAGCACAGGAGGTGAGCCCACTGGAGGAGAGCACTCATCTTGTAGTCAAGGGTGACAAGAAGATGGAGGAGGAGCATCATCCAGCGGCAGAGAGAAATTCTGGTCCTGCTGAACAGTTTATCAGCGTTAAGTACCGAGAGCTCCAGACAGCAGAGGAGAGACCTGGCCCAACACCTGGGAATGTTACCTTCACAGAGAGGGGCAGCTCAGCTGTGGAGAGCATGGATGTGGTGCAGCACAGGGGCACCTCAACGGGGCAAGGTGGAAGCCCAACTGAGTATGGCAATACCCTGACTGGGCATGGCAATACCCCAATGGGGCAAGGAGACAACTTCGCAAAGAACAACATCTATGAAGTCAATCCATTTCAACAAGATTTCCAGTCTTTGCGATGGCTGAAGCATTTTGACAGATCTCAGCTGAAGGCTCTTCAAAAGGCCCTGAAACGGGAATTTGCACTGATCCAGGGTCCTCCTGGGACAGGTACGTGGCCAGGACTTTCTTTCTGTGCTGAGAGAGTGGCATGAGGGAGCTAGACATTGCCAATGATCCACAGGACCCAGAGCAAGCTTGGGCTGGGGCTTGTAATTTTATAATGATGGCCCAGGATGATGGAACAGTCTCCATGATTGGAGACAGAGATCACATCATATCAAAGAATCAATAAACCAGGAAAAATTGGGGAGGATTGATTAGCTGAGGAGGATCACGGAGGATCCATTGGCCTCGAAGTATCAATTGGCCATGGTGCGTTGATTGGGTAGCATTGGGTTTTGGTTTTCCAAAGAAGTGAATGTTATGACAGTTTACAAGCGGAATAGGATGAAGTTAGCAGGTTTGGTCTGTCATGGTATCCCATCATCCCACAGATGTATGTTGAAATATTGCAGCCAATTTGTACACAGAAAGCTCCCAGAATCAATGCATAACTAGATGACTTGTTTCTGATGTTGCCTAAAGGATACATGGGAACAGTAGCTTAGATTATGCTTGTCAATTGATAATCCAGCGGCTTGGATTAATAAATTCAAATTCCACCATAACAGCCTGTGAATTTAAATTCAGTAAATCAAATAAACTTGGAACAATGAGCATGAAACTTCTGGATTTTCCCAGAAATCCATCCAAAGAAGGAATCTGCCGTTGCTACCTTGTCTGGTCTGTATGTGATTCCAGACCCACAGTAATTAACTGTCCTCTGAGTAGGCTGATCAAGCTAGTTAATGAGGGAAACTAGGAAGGACTTACTAACAATTGATAGTGGTTGCAATTTGGTCAGCTTTTAATTCCTGAATTTGTCTTATTGAATTTAAGTTTCACCATCTGCCACGGTGGGATCTGTGTCCCCAAAAAATTAGCCCGGGGTTCTAAATTATTAGCCCGGTGATGATGCTATGTTACCACCTCCTCCGTGCAGCTCATATGGGCTCTAAGGTTGGTCTGGGAACTCACCGTGAGGACAGACTGCTAGCTGATGGATAATACCTGACATCTGGATAGCTATTGATCAGTCTAGACACAAACTGAAACGTATCTTGGAATGAGAGGCTATCGAGTAACTCATTGAAATGGTGCGTTTGTCTGTGTGTCTCTGTTTGTGTCTGTGACTCTGTGTCTGTGAGTCTTCTGTCTCTCTATTTGTATGTGTGTATGTGTGTGACTGTCTGTGACTCTATCTTGTGTGTGTGTCTGTGACTCTGTGTCTTTGAATCTGTTCCTGAGTTTTGTGTGTAAGTGTGTGTGTGAGAGACCATGTGACTGTCTGTCTGTAACTCGTTTGTGTGTGTGTGTGTGTATGTGTGTGAGAGAGAGACCGTGTGACTATTTGTCTGTAATTCACTTGTGCGTATGAGATCATGTGATTGTCTGTCTGTAACTCGCGTTTGTGTGTTTGAGACCATGTAACTGTCTGTCTGTAACTCGCTTGTGTGTTTGAGACCGTGTGACTGTCTATAACTTGCGCTTGTGTGTTTGAGACCGTGACAGTCTGTCTGTAACTTGCGTGTATGTTTGAGACTGTGTGTGTGTGTGTGTGTGCGAGAGAGGGAGAGACTGTGTGACTGTTTGTCTGTGACTTGGGTGTGAGAGACAGTGTCTGTCTGTGATTTGTGTGAGTGTGTTTGGTGTGTATATATTTGTAACCTGTGCTTCTGTTGCTGTTGCTAACGCAGGAAAGACCTTCCTCGGGTTAAAGTTGGTGGAGTTGCTGCTGCATAACCAGAAGCTCTGGCAGACGACCTTGGGGAGCCCAAGCCCCATTCTGATCGTCTGCAACACCAAGCACATCCTGGAGCAGTTCTTGGAAGGTGAGGTGGTTCTTTACAAGGCAACAATATCACAGCAACCGTGTTTAAAAACATTTTTAAAATGAAAGTAACGTTGGGCAAGGTAAAAGTGACGGTGGTGTTTTCGGGAAGAAATGTGTTGTTTTTATCCAGTATGTTTGGCTCCAATCCCACTCCATCACAGTTGACTCCTAACTGTGTTCTGTATTAGCTCCATGAGCTACATTGTTCAATCAAACTGCAAGCCACAAGTCAATGCGAGAAGCATTCACCATTACCATCTTGAGTGTAGCTAGAATCCAAGGACCTTCCACCACAGAATGAGGCCATTCAATCCATCTTCACTGTGCTGGCTCGGTTGGCTGGACAGCTGGTTGGCGATGCAGATTGATGCTAACAGCATGGGTTCAATTCCCGCACCAGCTGAGGTTACCATGAAGGAGGGTCCTTCTCAACCTCTCCCCTCGCCTGATGCATGGTCACCCTCAGGTTAAACCAGCACCAGTCGTCTCTCCGGTCTGGTAAGACTATGGTGACTTTACCTTTTTAATGGTCGTGAGGCCCCTGGCCATAGACCAAACCCTGCCCATCTGAGGAAGGGGCTCAACAGGATGCCCTAAGCATTGTCTCATTCATCTCCATGACTGGCAGGAACATCAATGTGATCATTGTTTAGCTGTTGCATACTCCCTAATGCTCCAGTCTCAATCTGTATCTGTGTAACTCCTGTATGATAGACTGATTGGACAAAGGCAATTAGGGGTGGGTAATAAATATTGACCCATGAATGAATTTTTAAAAAATCACTAATTTAGAAGAATATTGAGGGGGATCCCATAAAAACCTATGAAGGTCTAATAGGACTGGACAGGATAAACTCAAAAAGGATATCCGTGATGAACAGGAAGTCCAGAACCACGGATCGCAGTCTAGGGATATGGGGTAGGCCTTTTAGGACTCATGTGGAAAATTTTCTTCACCCAGAGAGTGGGGAGCCTGTGGACTTCTCTGCCACAGAAAGTGGTTGAGGCCAAAACATTGAATATTTTCAAGGAGGTAGATATAGTTTTTAGGATTAAAGGGATCAAAGGGTATGGGGAGAAAGTGGGGACAAGACACTGAGTTGGATGATCACCCAAGATCATATTGAATGCCGGAGCAGGCTCGAGGGGCTGAATGGCCTGTCTTGCTCCTAGCTTTATGTTTACAGGTAGCACTCTCTTCCACCCTCTTCCATTAGGCGGAAGATACAAGAGTTTGAAAGCACATACCAACAGATTTAAGAACAGCTGCTTCCCTGCTGTTAACAGACTTTTGACCAGACTGCTCATATATTAGAGTTAATCTTTTTCTGCACCTGCTATATAGCTGTAACACTATATTCGACATTCTGTTCGATTATCCTGATGTACTTATGTTTGCCTGCATAGCATGCAAAACAATACTTTTCACTGTATCTTGGTACATGTCACAATAAATCAAATCAAATCACTTGTTGGTTACTGAAAGACACTCATTTTTGCAGGGATACTGGAGTTTAAATCCACAGGGATTGTGCGCATCGGAGGACTTTGCAAAAACAAGAAGCTTCAAATGTTCTCCCTGGAGGCCATTCGCAAGACCACATTACAGAAGGTCCTGACTCCAACACAAAGGCGCAGGTTCAAAGAGGTGTGTTTGCCAGGTTCCACATTCACCATATAATAACCTGAATAATAATGTTCCTGAAGCAAACAGAGCAGAAAGACTCATTGATATAACAGCTCTGTGATCGTTAACTTGACGACTTTTCATCCAAACGCTACTATCCATGTTTTAAAATGACACCAAGCCCTGTTCATCCATCTCCCCTCTATCTCTGGACTGACAAGTTCTTGATTTTAAAATTATCATGTTTTGATTTTGACTCCATCTGTGGCTTTCTCCCTTTCCTATCTCTGTAATCTCCGCCAGCCCACAATTCTGCAAGACCTCTGTGTCCCTTCTAATTCCGACTTCTTGAGCATACCAAATTGTAATTGCATTACTGCTGCCATTAATGTCCTGGGCACTAAAAGAGTCGGTGACACAGAGAGGAAATGCAATGGTTGTAATCTTCCAACAATCCCTAGTTTCTGAAGGTTTCGAGCGGATTGAACAATTACAAATGTAACATTTTTATCCAAGAAATGAAAGAGACAGAAAGCAGGAAACAAGAGGCCAGTTAGCCTAACGTCTGTCATGGGGAAATTATTAGAATCCATGATTAAGGAAGCTATAGCAGGAAACTTCGAAAATCATAAAGTGTCAGGCAGAGTCAACATGGTTTTGTGAAAGGGAAATTGTGTTTAAGTAATTTATTATGAGGATGTAATGTCCAAAGCTGGATGAAGTTGACCCTGTAGATATGGAGTACTTGGATTTCCAACAGCTATTGGATAAGGGGTCCTGTGGGCACAGTATGTTGACCCTTCCAGGCACAATTCTAAGAAAAGTTGGCAACTGGAAGCTTAGGGCTGAACCCTGGTCCTAGCTGAATGAAATGCTAGCACTGGGAAAGCAGAACCCAGAACTTTCCAACTCCCAGGCAAGTCTGCTTCTCACTCAAACCTAGTAGATGAAAAAAAAAGCTTAAATTTTAAAAATACTCTATTAGTTTAATTTGTGTCTTCACACCTATACATGTTGTTTTCTCTCTGTGGGGGAATTAGAAAGTTATGGGCGAATTTTCCGGATAATTGGAACCTACGAGGGAGCAAGCTATCCTAGATCTAGTCCTGTGTAATGAGACAGGAATAATTAATGATCTCACAGTTAGGGATCCTCTAGGAAGGAGCGCTCACAGTATGGTTGAATTTAAAATACAGATGGAGCGTGAGAAGGTTAAATCCAGTACCTATGTCCTGTGCTTAAACAAAGGAGACTATGAAGGAATGAGGGAGGAGTTAGGTAAGGTAGAATGGGAGCAAAAACTTTATGGTGGGTCAATTGAGGAACAGTGGAGGACTTTCAAAACAATTTTTCACAGTGCTCAGCAGAAGTATATTCCAGTGATAAGGAAGAACTGTAGGAAAAGAGAGAGACAGCCATGGATGTCTAAGGAAATAAAGGAAAGTATCAGATTGAAAAAAAACACGTACAAAAAAGTAAAGAGTAGTGGGAAACTAGTAGACTGGGAAATCTTTAAAGGCCAACAGAAAGCCACAAAAAAAGTTATAAAGAAAAATAAGATAGATTATGAGAGTAAACTAGCTCAGAATATAAAAACAGGCAGCAAAAGTTTCTATAAATTTGTAAATCGTAAAAGAGTGGCGAAGGTAAACATTGGTCCTCCAGAGGATGAGAAGGCCAATTTAATAACTGGGAATGAGGAAATAGCCGAGACATTAAACAGTTACTTCGTGTCGGTCTTCACAGTGGAAGACACAAATAACATGCCGAAAACTAATGGCAAGAAGGTTATAGCAGGTGAGGACCTAGAAACTATCATTATCATTAAGGAGGCAGTGCTGGGCAAGCTAATGGGGCTAAAGGTAGACAAGTCTCCTGGCCCTGATGAAATGCATCCCAGGGTACTAAAAGAGGTGATAGGGGAAATAGCAAATGCACTAGTAATTATTTACCAAAATTCACTGGACTCTGGGGTGGTTCCCGCAGATTAGAAAACAGCCAATGTGATGCCACTGTTTAAAAAAGGAAGTAGACAAAAAACAGGTAACTATAGGCCAGTTAGCTTAACTTCGGTAGTGGGGAAAATGCATTAAGGAAGAAATAGCAAGACATCTGGATATAAATTGTCCCATTGGGAACACCCAGCATGGGTTCATGAAGGGTAGGTCATGTTTAACTAATTTGGTGGAATTCTTTGAGGACATTACTTGCATGGTGGACAATGGGGAACCTGTGGATGTAGTGTATCTGGATTTCCAGAAGGCATTTGACAAGGTGCCACACCAAAGGCTGCTACACAAGATCAAGTTGCACGGTATTACAGGTAATGTATTGGCATGGATAGAGGATTGGTTGACCAGTAGAAAGCAAAGAGTAGGGGTAAATGGGTGTCTTTCTGGTTGGCAGTCAGTAGCTAGTGGTGTGCCTCAGGGATCAGTGTTGGGACCTCAATTGTTTACAATTTACATAGATGATTTGGAGTTGGGGACTAAGTGTGGTATGTCAAAATTTGCAGATGACACTAAGGTGGAGTGGTAGAGCAAAGTGTGCAGAAGACACTGAAAGTCTGCAGAGGGATATAGATAGTCTAAGTGAGTGGGCAAAGGTCTGGCAGATGGAGTACAATGTTGATAAGTTTTAGGTCATCTATTTTGGTAGGGATAACAGCAAAATGGACTATGTTTTAAACGGTAAAAAATTGCAGCACGCTGCTGTGCAAAGGGACTTGGGTGTCCTTGTGCATGAATGGCTGAAAGTGGGATTGCAGGTGCAGCAGGTGATTAAAAAGACAAATGGAATTTTGTCTGCCATTGCTCGAGGGATGGAGTTTAAAAGAGGGAGGCTATGCTGCAGCTGTATAGGGTCCTGGTGAGGCCACACCTGGAGTACTGTGTGCAGTTTTGGTCTCCTTACTTGAGAAGAGATATACTAGCACTGGAGGGGGTGCAGAGGAGATTCACTCGGTTGATTCCAGAGTTGAGAGGGTTGGATTATGAGGAGAGACTGAGTAGACTGGGATTATACTCATTGGAATTCAGAAGAATGAGGGGAGATCTTATAGAAACATATAAGATTATGAAGGGAATAGATAAAGTGGAGGCAGGGAGGTTGTTCCGCTAGCAGGTGAAACTAGGACTAGAGGGCATCGCCTCAAAATAAAGGGAAGCAGATGTAGGACTGAGGTCAGGAGGAACTTCTTCACCCAAAGGGCTGTGAATCTATGGAATGCCCTGCCCAGTGAAGTGGTTGAAGCTACCTCGCTGAATGTTTTTAAGGCAAGACTAGATAAATTTTTGAACAGTAAAGGAATTAAGGGTTATGGTGAGTGGGTGGGTAAGTGGAGCTGAGTGTCAAAGATCAGCCATGAAATGGCGGGGCAGGCTCGAGGGGCCAGATGGCCTACTCCTGCTCCTAGTTCTTATGTTCTTATGTTCTTATGTTCTTATAATTGTTGGCCTCTCTTGACCGTGTTACAAATATGCTTTCTGTAAGTAACAAGCCCTGGAGTGGGTATTGAAGGCAGAAGCCATCTAGTGAGTCACAGTGTCTTGTGCATCTTTTCAAAGAGAGTGCCGTCCAATCCCAGCAAACCAACCCTAATTTGGCTCCAATTAGAGTCATAGAGGTCTACAGCATAGAAACAAGCCCTTCAGCCCAATCTGCCCATGCCACCCAGTTTTCACAATTAAACTAATCCCGTTTGCCTGTGTTTAGTCCATATCTCTTCATACCTATCCCTCCATGTACCTGTCTAAATATTTCTTAAATGACGAAATTGTACTCACTTCCACCATCACTTCTGGCAGCCTGTTCCAGACACACACCAGCCTCCGTGTAAAAAAAAAAAAAAAAAATTGCCCCTCTGGACTGTTTTGTACCTCTCCCCTCTCACCTTATATTTATGCCTTCTAGTTTTAGACTCCCCTACCACGGGGAAAATCTGTTGGCAATCTATCTTATCTATGCCTGTCATGATTTTATATACCTCTTTAGGGTCACCCCTCAGTCTCCTATACTCCTAGGTAAAAAAGTCCCAAACTCTCCTTGTAGGTCAAACCTTCCAGTCCAGGTAGCATCCACAATATTGTCAATGCCTCCTAGATGAGGCAAGATGTGGGCAACGGAAGGATATCACAATTTGGTAGGGTCAGGAGAAATGGTCCCAGGTTTGGGGTTGGGGCATAGATTGGAGAGCAAAGCATCTGGTGAGGATTTTAAATGTTTATTATGGTGTTAGTGATGACACTTATACTTCACAGTAAGGATATTGTGAGTTCAAACTCCACTTCAGAAGCCTTGGGACATAATCTAGGGCTGACCCATCTGTGCAGTGCTGAGGGAGCGCCGTTTGAATGAGATATTAATCTGAGGCCCCTCTCCTTTCTAAATTGGATGTAAGTGCTGCCATATGATCAGCGTGAACTATTTCCTTGCTGTAAATCTTACAGCAGTCTTTCTGTGCGAGTGGGTGGAGGGCGGGAGGGCAGCGTGCTAGTGACCCAGAGCAATCAGTATCATGTGACACTGAATTTTCCTGCTGTGATCGGTTCAGCTTAAAGAGAAAATTGAATCCATCAAGGAAGATATCTTCCACTACTCCAAGATTCTGGAATTGCTGCCAGTGGGAATCCTGCACGAGAAGGAGCTGGAACCAGAAATAAGGAAAGACCTGGAAGAAGTTGGATTGACATTGGTAATTGTACCTCACTCGGTGGTTAGCAGGTCATTGGTTAGAGGCAATCATTGAGCTGGGGGCAGAGAGAGGTGGGTGTGGGGTATATTACAATATTCCTGAAGGGGTTTCAGTGAAGAGAGGGGACATCCTGGGAACAGTTGGGGGTATCTGGGGATTATTGGAGAAGAGGGCATCTGTGGGTTACAGTGAGGTTAGGGGTTATACAATATTGGTGAGGAGGGTATCTGGAGGGTAAAGGGGTGTCTGGAAAAATCAGTGAGGGGAGGGGAAATACCTGGTGTTAATGAAGTGGATATCTGAGATGACAGTGATGGAGGAGGGTATTAGAGATTACAGCAAGGTGGTAGGGTTTCTGGGATTAGTGATGGAGGAGTCGTACCTGGGGATATGGGAAAGGGAGATCTCCATTTTAATAGGAAATGATGCAAGGTTTTTGTAACTTCAATGTTGTGTATCTCTCGCAGGCCCCACTGGAGGAGTTGGTCATCTTGAAGTGGCTGAATATTCCCTCTCGCGTCTGGTCACAGAATAGAGCTGAAAGGAGGATGTATCACAGGAGGCAAGAGACAGAACCCACCAGATATTTCTGCCCCTCTCCGAGAGCGACATCACCTTCAAATGGCAAGTTGTAAATTCCTCTAACTGTGTGCGTGTGTGTGCTTGTGTGCATGAGCGTGTGTGTGTGCGCGCGAATGTCAGTGAATGTATTTATGCCAGGCATGTGGCTGTCACTGGCTAGGCCTAAGTCCGATTGAGTTACTGCAGTGCACCTTTCAGATAGTACGCACTGCTGCTACTGAGCGTCGGTGGTGGAGGGAGTGGATGTTTGTGGATGTGGTGCCAATCAAGTGGGCTGCTTTGTCCTGGATGGCGTCAAGTTTCTTGAGTGTTGCTGGGTCTACACCCATCCAGGCAAGTGGGGAGTATTCCATCACACTCCTGACTTGAGCCTTGTAGATGGTGGGACAGGTTTTGGGGAGTCAGGAGGTGAGTCACTCGCTGCAGTATTCCCAGCTTCTGGCCTGCTCTTGTAGCCGCTGTGTTTATGTGGCAAGTCCATTTGAGTTTCTGGTCAATAGTAACCCCCAGGATGTTGATAGTGGGGTTGAAATGATGATGACATGTTTCCCTTGTATCCTTACTCTGGCTTGCTCTTCAGAGTTGAACTCCAGAAACAGATTCTATGACGATGATGAGGAGATGGAATGGGATGTGGATGGCAGCAACCCCCGTGACCCTCCGTGTAGCACTGAGCAGTGGGCGGGAGAGGAGTTTGCATACACCCCGGACTTTGACGTGAGGTATTGGTGACTCAAGTTTCAGTTACGTAATGAACACAGTGGAAAATGGACAGGCTCCGAACACATTTAGCAGCTCTATACAGGGTGTTCATGAGGCACTGTGGGCAGACTCTATAACTTCGTGGCCCAGCATATCCTCCACTTTGCCAGCACCATCAAATTAACCCTAGTTCACTGAGTTGTCTATATTTAACAAGTGAAGAGGAAGCACTGTGAAGGAATGATGTACACCGTAAAACAAAGGAGCAAATTAGGCCATTCAGCCCATCAGCTCTGCTCCAACATTCATTGAGATCATGGCTAATCTGATAATCCTCAACTCCACTTTTTTGCCTTTTCCCTATAACTCTTGATTCCCTTATTGATTAAAAATCTGTCTCAGCCTTGACTAACAACCCAGCTTTAACAGCCTTCTGCAGTAAAGTATTCCACAGATTGAGGTTGGTTGGCTCGCCGAGCTGGTTCGTTGTTCCGCAGACGTTTCGTTCCCCTGCTGGGTAACATCATCGGTGCAGCCTCTGATGAAGCATCGGTGTGTTTTCCTACCTGGTTTTTAAACTCTGGAGTCCGTTGAGCTGGATTGCCTCACTTCCGGTTTTCCTTCATTGTGCAGCATATATGGGGCCGCGTTCTATGTGTTTATTGATGGCTTTCTTCATGGAGTGCCAGGCTTCTAGGAATTCCCGTGCCTGTCTTTGCTTAGCTTGTCCCAGGATCTTGGTGTTATCCCAATCGAATTGTTGGTTCTCCTTATCCATGTGGATTGAGATGAGTGAGTATTGGTCGTGTCTTTTTGTAGCCAGTTGGTGTTCGTGTACTCTTGTTGTTAGTTTCCTTCCTGTTTGTCCGATGTAGTGTTTCTCAGAGTCTCTGCAGGGGATCTTATAGATGACATTGGTCCTGTCCATGGTGGGGAGTGGGTCTTTAGTTCAGGTGAGCAGTTGTCATAGGGTTGATGTGGGCTTGTGTGCCACTCTGATGCCCGGCGGTTGTAGGAGTCTTGAGGTTAGTTCCGATGTGTTCCTGATGTGCGGTAGCGTGATGAGTGTGTCGGGGCATGTAGTATCTTCCTGATGTTGTTCGTATAGGCATCTTCTGACCCAGTTTTTTGGATGTCCATTATCCTTGAAAACCTGAAAGAGGTATTCTCCTTCCTCTTGGCATAGTTCTGTGTTGCTGCAGTGTGTTGTTGCCCTTTTAAATAGTGCTCACACGCAGCTTCGTTTGTGTGTGCTGGGATGGTTACTGTTGAAGTTCAATAGCTGGTCTGTGTGTGTGGCTTTTCGGTGTACTTTCGTTTGCAGTTCCCCATTTGTCTTGCGGTCCACCATGGTGTCCAGGAATGGGAGCTGTTTGTTCTTCTCCTCCTCTCTGGTGAATTTTATTCCTGTGAGGGTGTTGTTCATTAGTTTGTGTGTCTCCTCTAGTTTGGTCCGTTTAATGATGACAAAGGTGTTACTAACGACAAGGGTACACGAACACCAAATGGCTACAAAAAGGCACATCCAATACTCACTCATCTCCATCCACATGGATAAGGAGAACGACCAATTCGACTAGGACAACACCAAAATCCTGGGACAAGCAAAGCAGAGACAGGCACGGGAATTCCTAGAAGCCTGGCACTCCACGAAGAAAACCATTAATAAACACATAGAACTAGACCCCATATACGCTCCATTGGGAAGGAAAACCGGAAGTGAGGTAATCCAGCTCAACGGACTCCAGAGTTTAAAAACCAGGCGGGAAAACATACCGACACTTCATCGGAGGCTGCTCTGAGGATGTTACCCAGCAGGGGAACAAAACGTCTGCGGAACAGTGAACCAGCTCGGCGAGCCAACCAACCTCGACACTCACAACCTGAGCTACAAATCTACTCCAAAACCTTATTCCACAGATTCACCACCTCCGAGTGAGAACATTCTTCCTCTGCTTTGTCTTAAGTGTGCAAACCCATATTCTGAGATGATGCCCTCCAGTCCTAGTCTGTCCCACAAAGGGAAACAACCTTTCCACATCTCCCCCGTGAAGTCCCTTACGAATGTTAATGTTCAGTAAGGTTGTGGTTGGTTGGCTCGCCGAGCTGGTTCGTTGTTCTGCAGATGTTTCATTACCTTGCTGGGTAACATCAGTGCAGCCTCCGATGAAGTGCTGTTGTGTTTTCCCACCTGGTATTTAAACTCTGGGGTCCGTTGAGCTAGATTACCTCATTTCCGGTTTTCCTTCCCAATGGAATGTATATGGGGTCTAGTTCTATGTGTTTGTTGATGGCTTTCTTCGTGGAGTACCAGGCTTCTAGGAACTCCTGTGCTTGTCTCTGCTTTGCTTGTTCCAGGATCTTGGTGTTGTCCCAATCGAATTGGTGGTTCTCCTTATCCATGTGGATGGAGATGAGTGAGTATTGGTCATGTCTCGGGAATTCCTAGAAGCCTGGTACTCATTTAACCTGTCCATGTCCCTTTATAGATGTCTTGTGTCATCTTCACCACTCACCTTCCCACCTATTCTTGCAACATCTGCAAACTTGGTCATAGTAGACTCACTTTCCTAATGCAAGTCATAAATGTCTGTCATAAATAATTGTGGGTCCAGAATTAATCCTTGTTGCACACTGCTTGTTCCAGCTTGTTATCCTGAAAATGTCCTCCTTATCCAAATTCATTGTCTTCTGTTAGTTAGCCCATCCTTTATCCTCGCTAATAAACATAGGAAAGTAGGAACAGGAGTCAGCCATTCAGCCTCTTGAGCCTGCTTTGCCATTCATTACGATCTTTTTTTACTGCCAAAGTGAATAATCTCCCATTAATTCTCATTATACAGCATCTGCCATACTACCTCCAACACAGGTCAATTGGGTGAGTCTGTTTGAAGGAAAAGGAACGACTGGCAAATGGGCAGCTTTTAAAGGTGTGATATCAAGAGTCCAACTCTGTTAGGGTGAAGGGAAAAGCTGGTAGATTTAGGGATCCCTGGCTGACGAGGGATATTGAGGCTCTGGTCAGGAAAAAGAAGGAGGCATTCATTGGGTTTAAGCTATCGGGCTCAAGTGAATCCCTAGATGACGCTAAAAAGCGTAGGAACACATTCAAGAGGGAAATCAGAAGAGCAAAAAGAGAGTAAGAGATTTATCCGGCAGATAAGGTTAAAGATAAGCCCAAGAGGTTCTATAGCCATATTAAGAGTAGAAGACTGGCTAGGGAGAGACTAGGTCCCCTTCAAGATCAGCATGGCTGTCTGTGTGGAGCCACAGGAGATGGGGGAGATTTTTAATGAATATTTCTCCTCGGTGTTTACTGAGGAGAGAATCATGGACGCTAAGGAAATTAGGGAAACAAGTGGGGATGTTTTGGACTGCATACACATTACAAGAGAGGAGGTGTTTGCAGCCTTAAAGCACATTAAGGTGGATAAATCCCCTGGGCCTGATCAAGTCCAACCTCGGGTGTTGTGGGAGGCTAGGGAAGAAATTGCAGAGGCCCTTACAGAGATTTTTGCTTCATCTTTCGCCACTGGTGAAGTTCCAGAAGACTGCAGGGTGGCTAATGTTGTTCTATTGTTTAAGAAAGGTAGCAAAGACAAGGCAGGGAACTACAGGCCAGTGAGCCTGACATCAGTGGTAGATGAGTTATTGGAGAGGATGTTGAGGGACAGGATTAATCAACATTTGGATAGTCAGCATGGATTTGTGCGCGGGAAGTCAAGTCTGACAAATCTTTTAGAGTTTTTCAAAGAGGTAACCAAGAGGATGGATAAGGGTAGGGCAGTGGATGTTGTATATATGGACATTAGTAAGGCCTTTGACAAGGTCCCGCATGGCAGGCTAGTCATATAGCATGGATCCAGGGAGAGCTAGCTAATTGGATTCAAAATTGCTCAATGGTAGGAAGCAGAGGGCGATGGTTGAAGGGTGTTTCTCAGACTGGAGGCCTGTGACTAGTGGTGTGCCACAGGGGTCGGTGCTGGGACATTTGTTATTTGTTATTTACATAAATGATCTGGATGTGTATGTACAAGGCATGATTAATAAGTTTGCGAATGATAAAAAATTAGGAGGTATTGTTGATAGCGAAGAAGGTTATCAAAAATTACAGGGGGATCTTGATCAAGCGGGGAGTGGGCTGAGGATTGTCAAATGCGATTCAATACAGATAAGTGTGAGGTGTTGCACTTTGGAAAGTCAAACCAAAGGAGGAGTTATATAGTAAATGGTAAGGTCCTGAGGAGTGTTGTAGAACAGAGGGACTTAGGAGTCCAAGTACATAGTTTGTTGAAAGTGGCTTTACAGGTGGACAGGGTGGTGAAGAAGGCATTTAGCATGCTGGCCTTCATCGGTTGAGGCAGTGAGTATCGGAGGTGGGACGTTACGTTACAGTTGTATAAGTCGTTGGTGAGGCTGCACTTGGTCACCCTGTTGTAGGAAAGACATAGTTAAACTGGAAAGTGTGCAAGAAGACTTACAAGGATGTTGCCAGGACTAGTAGGCCCGGGTTATAGGGAGAGGTTGGTCAGGGTAGGACTTTATTCCTTGGAATGTAGTAGAATGAGGGGTGACCTTATTGAGATGTATAAGATCCTGGATAGGATGAATGCATATAGTCTTTTTCCCAGAGATGTGGAATTGAAAACTAGAGCGCATAGTTTTAAGGTGAGATTTAAGATGGACATGCGAGGCAACTTCTTCATGCAGAGAGTGGTGCTAATATAGAATGGGGTGCCAGAGAAAGTGGTTGAGGCACGTACAATAGCAACATTTAAAAAAACGTTTGGATAGGTACATGAATGGGAAGGGTTTAGAGGGATATGGACCAAATGCAGGCAATTGGAACTAGCTGAGTGGGCACTATGGTCAGCATGGACCAGTTTGGGCCGAAGGGCCTGTTTCCATGCTGTATTACTCTTTGACCTATGACGGGGGATCTTGTCTTATTAAGTAACTTAATGTCTGGTCCTTTATTCAACACCTTAGGGAATCTAAATATATTACATCTACTGGTTCTCCTTTATCTATCCTGCTTGCTACGTCTTCAAAGAACTGCCCTATATTTGCCAGTCATGATTTTCCCTTCATGAAGCCATGCTGACTTTGCTTGTTCATATTATGTATTTCTAAATGCTCTGTTATTTGATCCTTTTACAATAGACTGTAAC
>NC_063333.1:2736625-2752834 GCF_021869965.1 Rhincodon typus
CGGAACCTGCAACAACCATTCCTGTCCCTGCTCTATCCATGTCTCCGAAATGGCCACAACATTGAAGTCCCAGGTACCAACCCATGCTGCAAGTTCACCCACCTTATTCCGGATGCTCCTGGCGTTGAAGTAGACACACTTCAAACCACCTTCCTGCCTGCCGGTACACTCCTGCGACCTTGAAACCTTATTCATGACCTCACTACTCTCAACCTCCTCAACACTGGAGCTACAATTCAGGTTCCCATCCCCCTGCTGAATTAGTTTAAACCCTCCTGAAGAGCATTAGCAAATTTCCCCCCGAGAATATTGGTACCCCTCTGGTTCAGGTGTAGACCATCCCGTTTGTAGAGGTCCCATCTACCCCAGAATGAGCCCCAATTATCCAGGTATCTGAATCCCTCCCTCCTGTACCATCCCTGTAGCCACGTGTTCAACTGCTCTCTCTCCCTATTCCTCGCCTCGCTAGCACATGGCACGGGTAACAAACCAGAGATAACAACTCTGTTTGTTCTAGCTCTAAGCTTCCACCCTAGCTCCTTGAATTTCTGCCTTACGTCCCCATCCCTTTTCCTACCTATGTTGTTGGTGCCTATGTGGACCATGACTTGGGGCTGCTCCCCTTCCCCCTTAAGGATCCCGAAAACACGACCCGAGACATCACGGACCCTGGCACCTGGGAGGCAACACACCAACCGCGAGTCTCTCTCGTTCCCACAGAATCTCCTATCTGTCCCCCTAACTATGGAGTCCCCAATGACTAATGCTCTCCTCCTCTCCCCCCTTCCCTTCTGAGCAACAGGGACAGACTCTGTGCCAGAGACCTGTACCCCATGGCTTACCCCTGGTAAGTCGTCCCCCCCAACAGTATCCAAAACGGTATACTTGTTTTTGAGAGGAACGGCCACAGGGGATCCCTGCACTGTCTGCCTGTTCCCTTTCCGTCCCCTGACTGTAACCATCTACTTTTTTCCTGTACCTGAGGTGTGACTACCTCCCTGTAACTCCTCTCAATTACCCCCTCAGCCTCCCGAATGATCCAAAGTTCATCTAGCTCCAGCTCCAGTTCACTAACACGGTTCCCGAGGAGCTGGAGTTGGGTGCACTTCCCGCAGATGAAGTCAGTGGGGACACTCGTGGTGACCCTTACCTCCCACATTCTACAGGAGGAGCATACAACTGCCCTAACATCCATTCCCACTATTCTGAATTCCCAAACAGACAAATAAAAAAAAACTAGTAGCCTTACCAAATCAGTGCTCAGAACCTTTTTTTTTGGTTAGAGGAGGAGGATGGGTGGGAGACACTACCTAGGTAGTATTTCGGGTAAAGCAACCGCCCAAATATATTACCTCACTTACTCCAAAAACGGAGTCACGCGAGGTAAGTCTTTTATAATCGAAAAGCTTACCTTCCCAGGCTGCCCTCACACTTCCTCCCGGACTCCCGCCGCTGAAACAACTGAAAGGCAAGCACAGGTGTGGAATGGCAGGGATGTGCTTGAGGAGATCAGTTAACATCCATGTGGGTCAGTTGAGGGTAAGGGACCTTGTGAGTACAGGTTAGTCCCGAGGCCCAAGAGAGTTTTGTTTTTTTTTTGAGGCCTGTGCTGACTGGTCAAAGCAAGGGACCTGGTCAAGGCCTGAGTGAGGGTCTTTCAAGGCCTGGGTGAGGGCACTGGGGCCTGTGGTTGTTCATCGAGGCTGGCGCAGATATGTTGTTGTTTGAAAAGTGAGTTGGTTGAAGCCTGTGCTGCTGGTGGAGGCTGAAAGGAACTGGATGGGCTTGAGGAGGTTGTTCGAAGCCTGTGGAGGTCAGTTGAGACCAGTGTTGGTGTGCATCAGTCAAGGCCTAAACGACCTGTTGAAACTCGAGGGGGTCGGTCGAAGCCCATGTGGTGTATCGGTCGAAGCCCATGCTGGCCGGTGGGGGACTATGCTTAGAAATAGATAAACAGCTCTTCACTTTCTTGTTTTTGTAGTGATGCAGATGCAAGGGCAATTCAGAAAAATTTGGGAAATCAAAACATCATGGAGGAGGAGGAAGTTCGGAACATCCAGAATGCCTGGGAGCTAGACCTTAACGATCGGTGGCGTTTATACAGGTAACCCGTGAGTGATGGCACTGCTGTGTGGTAAAATACAAGGGTGATAAAACTAAAGAGAGAAACAGGACATCCATTTACATTACTCCCTTCATAACCTCGGGGCGTCTCAACATTCTTCGCACCCAATGAATCCTTTCTGTTGAAATTAATCACTGTTGCAATGCAGGAAATGTTTTTGAAACCCCAGGCAAGATTCTCCAATCCAGTACCCTAAACTGTTAAACTCTGGGGTGAAGAGGGATATACTGGCTCCCCCTTCATTGTTCACCCACCTCCGCGGTTGGTAATAACAAGGTGAATTTATGAAGGATTCCCTCCCTTTCTCCCTGACCAAAGTTAACTTCTGCTTCAAAAGGAAATTTTTTTATTCACTTTTGGGGTGTGGACGTTGCTGGCTGGCCAGCATTTCTTGCCCGTCCCTAGCTGCCCTTGAGAAGGTGGTGGTGAGCTGCCTTCTTGAACCGCTGCAGTCCACCTGCTGTGGATCGACCCATAATGCCCTTGGGGGGGGTTGCAGCTGGGATTTCCAAGATTTTGACCCAGTGACAGTGAAGGACCAGCAATATATTTCCAAGTCAGAATGGTGAGTGGCTTGGAGGGGAACTTGCAGGAGATGGTGTTCCCATTTATCTGCTGCCCTTGTCCTTCCAGGTGAAGCGGTCATGGGTTTGGAAGGTGCTGTCTGAGGATCTTTGGTGAATTTCTGCAGAGCATCTTGTCGATAGTACACACTGCTGTTACTGAGCGTCGGTGGTGGAGGGAGTGAATGTTTGTGGATGTGGTGCCAATCAAGCGGCTGCTTTGTCCTGGATGGTGACAAGCTTCTTGAGTGTTGTTGGGGCTGCACTCATCCCAGCAAGTGGGGAGTATTCCATCACACTCCTGACTTGTGCCTTGTAGATGGTGGACAAGCTTCAATAGGAATCAATTTAACTTGGCTTTCCTGAATTAATGAGTGACTTTATTAATAATTAAGTGTGGGGAACATTAGATATGTGCCACATATGCAAAGATTAGATATAAAAGGGAACCCCAATAGCATGAAAATTTTAGACCAAGATTATGTGGATCAGTCTCTGAATTGTTTGTAAAGAGCAGATAGTTGAACACTGCAATGGTGGTTACCATGAGTTTGAACAGTTGGTTTCACAATCCTTAGTCTTTGCACATTGTTTGAGATTCTGTTCTAATTCCTTTTGACTGTGATTGAATTCCAGCATGCAGGGTGAAAGAGAGTCCTCTTGTTTCCCTTTTATGTAGCTGCTAGCTAGCTGACTTCTAATACTCAGAGTGGGAGTGTCCCTTTTACCTGCATTACGGGGGTGCCTAGGGGATAGTTCTTTGTGGCGTTCAAAGCACACTAATGCTCATACCCAGGCTAGTGCATATGAGAATATTCAGTCCCACATACTCCAGTAGTGTTGAACAGTCTTTTTAACCCCATCTTTTTGTATTTTTCAAGCAGAAGAATACAACATGTGTCTGTGGTTTGGGACATAATCCGCAGAGGGTGATCTGCTGTTGTGCAGGACATAGTATCTTTGGGGTCATGAGACATCTCAGACCAGAATGTTTCTTTAGTTGTTACATCCCATAAGGTCCAGACCCAGATTGTGGCTAGCTGGCACAGAATTTACACCAACAGTTATTTCGCCTCAGCAACATTCTTTTAAAAATACATTTTGGAATTAAGGACTACACATGGCTATAGTATTTCAGGGTTTGGACCCTCCATTGTAACAAAACTCCACAGATGAATAAGCTCAGCAAGATCTCTCAAATGGCATGGTGATAACGAGCGGATCACTTGTGTTGTTGGTTGATCACTAAGTATGAGATAGATCCTGCCAAGCGTTCTGTCTTCCTTGCCAAGCAGTGCCATGTGCTGATCCAGGAACAGGATAGCTTCATCAAATAAAAACTGTAAGAAATGTGGATTTTGTAAATCAGGAACATAAACAGAAGTCACTAAAAGCTCAGCAGGTCTGGCAGCATCTGTGAAGATAAAAAGCAGAGTTAACATTTTGGGTCTGGTGACCCTTCCTCAGGATAAGTCGATTGGTTGGACATGATTCTGAGGGCATCATTACATGCCCAGCCACATACACCAGCTGCTCCCCTGTGGACCTACCATTGGTCATCTGACCTGTCTGTCATGTAACACAGACTGTCACATCAAGCCAATTCTTCTCTAATTGGACAATTCTTCAGTCAGGCAAATATCAAATATGCAGCTTCATACTTTGACAAGTACTAAACAAAAAGGTTCGAAAGAAACTTTTTGAGAAGCCAGCATTTTTGTTTTCCTGTCTTTCTCTGTCTGACCTTTCTCCTGCTGTGGCTGAGTCATGAATTCCTGCAGAAATTCACCAAAGAACCTTGGACAGCACCTCTCAAACCCATAACCACTTACATCTAGAAGGACAAGGGCAGCAGATACACAGGAACACCAGCCCCTGCAAGTTCCCCTCCAAGCCACTCACGATCCTGATTTGGAAATATATCACCATTCCTTCATTGTTGCTGGGTCAAAATCCTGGAATCACCTCTATCAGGGCATTGTGGGTCAGCCCACAGCAGGTGGGCTGCAGTGGTTCAAGAAGGCAGTTCACCACCACCTTCTCAAGGGGTAACTGGGGATGGGCAATAAATGCTGGGCCCAGCTAGCGACACCCACATCCCACAGATGAATAAATAAATTAAAAAATCTCCAGGACAATTCAGCAATTTCGAAAAGGGGATCATTTTAATATTGATCCTGAAAGATGCTTTTACTTGACAAAGCAGCATTTGGAGTAAGTGACAGGGACTGTGTAGAGGGAGCTTTACTCTGTATCTAACCCGGTGCTGTCCCTGTCCTGGTTGTGTTTGATAGAGACAGTGTAGAAGCAGCTTTACTCTGTATATAACCCTGTCCTGCCCTGTCCTGAGAATATCCATCTAGGAAAGGGGCTGTATAACACCTTGTATTAGGGAATGAACTGGCCAGGTGATTGAAGATTCACTAGGGGAGCATTTTGGGAACAGTGATCATAATTCTGTCAGTTTTAAGATAGCTTTGGATAAGGATAAAGCTGGTCCTCGGGTGAAAGTGCTAAATTGAGGTAAGGCTAATTCTAACAATATTAGGCAGGAACTGGAGAAATTAGATTGAGGTCAGCTGTTTGAGGGTAAATCTACATCTGACATGTGGGAGCCTTTTAAAAGAAGTTTGTCAGAGTTCAGGACTAGCATGCTTCCGTGAGGATGAAAGATAAGGAAAGATTTAGGAATCCTGAATGACAAGAGATATCGAAAATTTAGTCACAAAAAAAGGAAGTGTTTGTAAGTTTAGGAAACTGAAATCAGACAAGGCCCTTGAGGAATATGAAAGAAGCAGGAAAGAGCTTAAACAAGGAATTAGGAAGGTTAAAAGGAGCCTTGAAATGTCCTTGGCGAGTAGGATTAAGGAGAGGAGCAAGAAGGTAACTAGGGAAAGGGTAGGCCCACTCCAGAACAAAGGAGGGAATTTATGCATGGAGTCAGAGAAAATGGATGAGATCCTTAATGAGTACTTCACATTGGTATTCACCAAGGGGAAAGATATGGATGATGGTAAGATTAGGGAGAGGTATGTTAATATTCTAGGGCATGTCAATATTAAGAAGGAGAGGTATTAGGTGTCTTTAAATCATTAAGGTAGATGAGTCCCAAGGGCCTGATGGGATCTATCCCGGAATACTGAAGGACACAAGGATAAAGATTGCTGGGGCCGTGACAGAGATCTTTGTATCCTCTTTAGACACAGGCGAGGCCCCAGAAGACTGGAGAATAGCCAATGTTGTTCCTTTGTTTAAGAAGGCCAGCAGCCATAATCTAGGAAATTATAGGCTGGTGAACCTAATGCCAGTGGGAGAGAAACTATTGGAGAAGAATCTTAGACACAGGATTTACTCACATTCGGAAAAAATGGACTTATTAGGCACAGTCAGCATCAGGGAGGTATTATACAGTCATAGAGTCATAGAGGTGCACAGCACAGAAACAGACCCTCCTATACTCAATGCACTGACCAATAATGGCAAGCATACCAAACGTCTTTGGTATCTCTTTGTTCAGCAACACTCCCCAGGACCTTACCATGAAGTGTATAAGTCCTGCCCTGATTTGCCTTTGCAAAATGCAGCACCTCACATTTATCTAAATTAAACTCCATCTGCCACTCCTCAGCCCATTGGCCCATCTGATCAAGATCCTGTTGTACTCTGAGGTAACCTTCTTTGCTGTCCACTACACCACCAAGTTTGGTGTCATCTGCAAACTGATTAACCATACCTCCTAAGTTTACATCCGAATCATGTATATAAAAGAAGAAAAGCAGTGGACCCAGCACCAATCCTTGTGGCACACTTCTGGTAACAGGCCTCCAGTCTGAAAAGCCATCCTGCACCACCACCCTCTGTCTTCTGCTTTTGAGCCAGTTCTGTATCCAAATATCTCACAAATTTGATTGAGTTTTTGAAAGAAATGATTGATGTGTGTAGGCTGGTGGATGATGTATATTCAGACTTTACAAAAACACTTAACAAGGTCTCTCATAGTGGGTTGGTCCAGAAGATTAAGTCACATGGGATCCATGGTAAATTGGCTACAGAATTAAGTTAGTCATAGAAGACAGAGGGTAGTTGTGAGGTGTGTTTATCTGATTGGAAATCTGAGACCACTGGTGTTCCATATATATGTATGTGTATATATATATATATTAATCAGACACTTACATTTTCATTCAAATCATTATTATATACAAATAAATATAAATAAATGAAAATGTAGGTAGTCTGAATAGTAAGTTTTCAGCTGACACAAAAATTGGTGTCATTTTAGAAATTAAGGAAGGTTATCAAAGGACATAGCAGAATATAGATCAGTTGGAAAGTTGGGTGGAGAAATGTCAGATGGGGTGTGATCCAGACAAGTGTGAGGCGATGTATTTTATGAGGTCAAATGCAAAAGGTAAAATTATAATATAAATGGCAGGACTCTTAGGGGCATTGATATTCAGAGGGATTTTGGGATGCAAGTGCATAGCTCCCTGGAAGGGGATACACAAGTGATAGGATAGTGAAGGACATGGACAGCATGCTTACTTTCATTGGTCAGGACATTGAGTATAACAGTTGGCGAGTCATGTTACAGCTGTTTAAAACTTTAGTTAGGCCACACTTGGAATGTTATGTGCAGTTGTGATTGTCATTCAAAAGGAAGAAGGTGGAAGTTTTGGAGAGGGTGCAAAAGAGGTTTACCAGGATGTTGCCTGATTAGTGTATTAGCTGTAAGAAGATGATGGACAAACTTGGATTGTTTTTGCTAGAGTGTCCGAGGCTGAATGAGGAACTTAGTAGAAGTATATAAAATTGAGATGATGTAGAGGTGCCGGTATTGGACTGGGGTGGACAAGGTAAAAAAAAAATCACACGACACCAAGTTATAGTTCAACAGGTTTATTTGAAAAAATCAGCTTTCGGAGTCTCGCTCCTTCTTCAGGTGTTAGCGAGAGAGGTGGTATCAGATGCAGAATTTACAAGCAAAAGATCAAAGGGTCATACAAGTGAATTGAACAAACCTAAGATGGCTGCTAAACCTTGAATCAGTTAGAAAGGAGATGCAGGTTTTGATTGATTAATATGCAAATCCCAGAAATTCTTTCAAGTCACTGCTCCGAGATAACTAAAGGTTCTATCAATGTACTCATGACAAGGAATCACTGAAACAACTACGTAGCGATATCAGCAAGTTTCACCCCACTATCAGACTTACCACGGACTACTCTTTAGAATCAGTCTCATTCTTGGACACGCGCATCTTCATCAGGGATGGACACCTCAATACCTCACTCTACTGCAAACCCACAGATAACTTCAGGATGCTACGCTTCTCCAGCTTCCACCCTAAACATATTAAAACAGCCATCCCCTATGGAGAAGCCCTACGCATACACAGGATCTGTTCAAATGAGGAGGAACGAGATGGACACCTGAACGTGTTGAAGGACGCCCTCATAGGAACAGGATACGATGCTCATCGATCACTAGTTCCGACATGCCTCAGTGAAAAACCATAATGATCTCCTCAGAAGACAGACACGGGACACGACCGATAGGGTACCCTTCATCGTTCAGTACTTCCTCGGAGCAGAGAAACTATGCCATGTTCTTCGCAGCCTTCAACACATAATCGATGACGGCGAACACCTCGCCAGGATCTTCCCCACGTCTCCATTTCTCGCCTTCAAACAACCGCCAAACCTTAAACAGACCATTGCTGGCAGCAAACTACCCAGCCTTCAGGACAACATCGACCACAACACTATACAACTCTGCCATGGTAATCTCTGCAAGACATAGACACTACATCACACGTGAGAACATCACCCACCACACGTACACAGCAGATGCTCATGTGACTCGGCCAACGTTGTCAGTCTCATACGCTGCAGGCAAGGATACCCCTTGACATGGTAAATCGGTGAAACCGTGCAGACACTATGACAACGGATGAATGGACACCGCGCAACAATCGCCTGATAGGGATGTTCCTTCCCAGTGGGGGACACTTCAGCTGTCAAGGACATTCGGCCTCGAATCTTCGGGTACACGTCCTCCAAGGCAAACTTGGGATACCCAACAATGCAGAGTTGCCGCACAGAGGCTGACGGCCAAGCTCGGTACCCATGAGGACGGCCTCATCCGGGATCCTGGGTACATGTTGCACTTCAGGCGATCCCACCGCACTATACACACTCATACACACTCATGCACACACTCTCTCATGCACACACACTTGCACATTCTCAAGCGCGCGTGCGCGTGCGCGTGCACACATGTGCGCACACGCACACACACGTGCGCACTTGCACACACATATAAATCTATGGGGTGAATTTGCATTTGCAGCTACGTTCTATTTTGTTCAAAAAGCACACCATTTGTAGACAGTCAATATGGCATTTTATAAATACCTACTTTGGAAATGAAGTTGATACACAGTCAGATTCTAAACAAGGCTACACACTTAAAATGCATTGTCTGAGCTGGAATGTCACCTCTGGTATACTAATAAAATCTTTAGTTAGCTCAGGGCAGTGACTTGAAAGAAATTCTGGGATTTGAATATTAATCAATTAAAACCCACATCTCCTTTCTAACTGATTAAAGATTTAACAGCCGTCTTAGGTTTGTTCAACACATTTGCGTCAGTTCTGTGATCCTTTGATCTTTTGCTTATAAATTCTGTGCCTGATGTCACCTCTGTCCCTAACACCTGAAGAAGGAATGAGACTCTGAAAGCTTGTGTTTTCAAATGAACTACAATCTGGTGTTGTGTGATTTTTGACCTTATAAAATTGAGAGGCACAGATAGGGTGTAGTGGGAGTCTTTTTCCCAGGGTGGTAATGTCAAAATCTAGGAGACATAGGATTAAGGTGAGAGGGGGAAAATGTAAATAGAATCTGCGAGGCAAAGTTTCTTTTGAACAGAGGGTGGTAGTTGCCTGGAATGTGATGCTGGTGGTAGAGGCAGATACAATCGCAACATTTAAGAGGCATTCAGACAGACATATGAACAGGCAGCAAATAGAAGGACACTGACCATATGCAGGCAGATGGGATTTGTTTTAGAATGGCATCATGGTCAGCACAGACATGGTGGGTTGAAGGGCCTGTCCTGTGCTGTATTGTTCTATGTACTGTAAGCCGATGCTGTACCTGCCCTGGGATTGTTTGAAACACTATTGTCCCACACCAAAAGCAGTGAGAACTACGATAATCCTGTCGGTGAAAGATGATAATGAAAGAGTCCAGATGAAGAGTGGAGCTGTGTTTTTGTAGGAAATGGAGAATGGCCTACGAGGAGAAGCTCCAAGCCTCCATCAATAAACATGTGAAATTGTATGAAGAGAAGACACAGGAACTGTCTGAGCTGATTGCTGAGGAGGATGCGATGCTCCTGAAAACAGCTGATGTGATTGCCATGACGACCACAGGTATCCGTTTAACATATTGAGTCAAGTTGTGGGAAAGATCAACATCAAAGAGGGTTTTTTTTTTAATTCATTCACGGGATGAGGGCGTTGCTGGCCAGGCAGCATTTATTGTCCATCCCTAATTGCC
The DNA here is from genome assembly GCF_021869965.1 of Rhincodon typus. Taxonomy (NCBI): domain Eukaryota; kingdom Metazoa; phylum Chordata; class Chondrichthyes; order Orectolobiformes; family Rhincodontidae; genus Rhincodon; species Rhincodon typus. The sequence continues at coordinate 2,746,880 of NC_063333.1, forward strand.
CAGAGGGCAGTTAAGAGTCAACCACATTGCTGTGGGTCTGGAGTCACATGTAGGCCAGACCAGGTAAGGATGGCAGTTTCCTTCCCTAAAGGGCATTAGTGAACCAGATGGGTTTTTCCAACAATCAACAATGGATTCATGGTCATCATTAGACTCTTAATTCCAGATATTTTATTGAATTCAAAGCGCACCATCTGCTCTGGTGGGATTCAAACCCAGGTCCCCAAAATCCAGGATTAATAGTCCAGCGATAATACCACTAGGCCATCGCCTCCCCCTATATAAGAGGTGGTCCATAAGTGGTGGTCACATTCACCTGCAATCCAGTGACAAGAAATGATTGTGTTTACATCAAACTGGTTTCACACTGTCAGGGGGTGTAAAACGGTTTTTCACTAGTACAGCTGTGTTAAATAGTGGTACAGCAGGCAACCTGTACACAGCAAGCACCACCACCAGTCAGGGAGAACAGACTCTGTTTCTTTTAGTGATGGTCAGAGGACACCAATTAAGAGCTTATGATATTTCACCTTCATTTGGGAAGGCAAAGAGGGCCTTTTTTTATTCTAAAACAGCAATATCAACTGTGCAGCGCTGACCCTCCGACAGTGCGGCGCTCCCTCAGCGTTGACCCTCCGACAGTGCCCACTCCCTCAGCGCTGACCCTCCGACAGTGCGGCGCTCCCTCAGCACTGACCCTCCGACAGTGCGGCGCTCCCTCAGCACTGACCCTCCGACAGTGCGGCGCTCCCTCAGCACTGACCCCCCGACAGAGCGGCGCTCCCTCAGCACTGACCCTCCGACAGTGCGGCGCTCCCTCAGCACTGACCCTCGGACAGTGCGGCGCTCCCACAGTGTTTGAATCATTCTGAGACTGAAAAGGTGAGGGAATGTTAAATATAATTAATGCTATCATCCAATTCAGATTTACAAGGATGTTGCCAGGACTCCAGGGACTGAATTATAGAGAGAGGTTGGACAAGCTAGGACATTTTTCTTTAGAACGTAGGAGACTGAGGGGTATCTTATAGAAGTGTATAAGATCATGAGAGGCATGGATAGGGTCAATGCACTCAGTCTTTTTTCCAGGGTTGGGAAAATGAGGACTGGAGGCCGTCAGTTTAAGGTAAGAGGGGAAAGAACAAATGGGAACTTGAGGGGCAATGGCCTTAGTGGTATTATTGCTGGACTGTTAACCCAGAGACCCAGATAACATTCTGGGGATCTGGGTTCGAATCCTGCCCTGGCAGATGATTCAAACACTGTGGGAGGGTCAGCACTGATGGAGCGCCGCACTGTCGGACGGTCAGCGCTGAGGGAGTGCCGCACTGTCGGAGGGTCAGCACTGAGGGAGCGCCGCACTGTCGGAGGGTCAGCGCTGAGGGAGCGCTGCACTCCACCGACTTTGGTGTCATCCGCAAATTTACTAACCCATCCTTCTACGCCCTCATCCAGGTCATTTATAAAAATTACAAACAGCAGTGGCCCCAAAACAGATCCTTGAGGTACACCACTAGTAACTGAACTCCAGGATGAACATTTCCCATCAACCACCACCCTCTGTCTTCTTACAGCTAGCCAATTTCTGATCCAAACCGCTAAATCACGCTCAATCCCATATCTCCGTATTTTCTGCAATAGCCTACCATGGGGAACCTTATCAAACGCTTTACTGAAATCCATATACACCACATCAACCGCTTTACCCTCATCCACCTGTTTGGTCACCTTCTCAAAGAACTCAATAAGGTTTGTGAGGCACGACCTACCCTTCACAAAACCGTGTTGACTATCCTTAATCAAATTATTCCTTTCTAGATGATTATAAATCCTATCTCTTATAATCCTTTCCAACACTTTACCCACAACCGAAGTAGGGCTCACTGGTCTATAATTACCAGGGTTGTCTCTACTCCCCTTCTTGAACAAGGGGACAACATTTGCTAGTCTCCAGTCTTCTGGCACTATTCCTGAAGACAATGATGACATAAAGATCAAAGCCAAAGGCTCTGCAATCTCCTCTCTAGCGTCCCAGAGAATCCTAGGATAAATCCCATTCGGCCCAGGGGATTTATCTATCTTCACACTTTCCAGAATTGCTAACACCTCCTCCTTATGAACCTCAATCCCGTCTAGTCTAATAGCCTGTATCTCAGTATTCTCCTCGACAACATTGTCTTTTTCCTGTGTGAATACTGACGAAAAATATGCATTTAGCACCTCTCCTATCTCTTCAGACTCCACGCACAACTTCCCACTACTGTCCTTGACTGGCCCTAATCTTACTCTAGTCATTCTTTTATTCCTGACATACCTATAGAAAGCTTTAGGGTTTTCCTTGATCCTACCTACTGGTAAACCTCTTCTGAACCCTCGTCAGCTTAATAATATCCTTCCGAAAACTGGACGACCATAACTGGACACAGAATTCCAGAAGAGGCCTCACCAATGTCCTGTACAACCTCAACACAATGTCCCAACTCCTGTAGTCAAAAGACGGAGCAATGAAGGCAAGCGTGCCAAATGCCTTTTTAACCACCCTATCTATATGTGGCACAAACTTCAAAGAGTTATGTACCTGCATTCCTAGGTCCCTCTGTTCCACAACACTATCCAAGGCCCTACAATTAATTGTATAAGCCCTATCCTTGTTTATTGTACCAAAAATGCGATACCTCGCATTTATCCAGATTGAACTCCTTCTGCCATTTTTCAGCCCATTGACCCATTTGATCAGGATCTCTTTGTAATCTTTGAAAACCTTCTTCACTGTCTACTATGCCACCAATTTTGGTGTCGTCTGCAAATTTACTAACCGTGCCTTCTATATTCTCATTCAAATCACTTATATAAATGACAAACAAAAGCCTTAATTTTTTTTTAAAATGGGATGTGGGTGTTCCTGGCTGGGCCCAGTGTTTATTGCCCGTCCCTAGTTGCCCTTGTGAAGGTGGTGGTGAGCTGCCTTTTTGAATCGCTGCAGTCCATGTGGTATCAAGACACTTCCGCAGTGCTAATAGGGAGGGACTGCTAGGATTTTGACCCAGTGGCACTGTATGTTACAGAGCAGTCGATTTGGAAATATATCCCCCTTCCTTTGAGAAAATGCTTCAAAAACCTGGGTTGGTGGTTTGGGGACGAAACAAAAGTTAACGTTTTGAGGAACAAAAACAGAAGTTGGTAGAAAAGCTCAGCAGGTCTGGCAGCATCTGTGAAGAAAAAAATCAGAATTAAAGTTTCAGGTCCGGTGACCTTTCCTCAGATTTTTTCTGCGTGGATGCTGCCAGACCTGCTGAGCTTTTCCAGCAACGTCTGCTTTTGTTCCTGATTTACAGCATCCGCAGTTCTTTCGGTTTTTGTTAACGTTTTGAGTCTGGAATGACTCTTCTTCGGAACTGTTCTACCAGAATTTGATGCAATGCAGTAGCCTGCCAGATCATTGCGGACGGCCAATAGATAGTTAACCACAATGTGTTTTGTTATGCTAAAGGTGCTACACCAATGAAGGTTGTTGTACACTCCCTGCCTGCGCATATGCCCAGAGCTTTACCTTGTGTTTTGCCCCTAATTTGCAGGAGCTGCCAAATACCGGGCCCTGCTGCAGAAGGTTGAGCCCCGGATTGTCCTGGTTGAAGACGCGGCTGAGGTGTTGGAGGCTCACGTAGTTGCTGCTCTGACTCCATCTTGTCAACACCTCATCATGATTGGTGATTACAAGCAGGTAAAGGTCATGTGTAATGGAAAGGCCTGGGATCCTCTGCCATTTTCCGCACTCTGTCTCGTTGGGATCCAGTGCCATTTCTCTTGTGCCCTCTCATTAGGATCCAGTGTTGTTTTATTTGCTATCTCATTGGGATCCAGTTGGTTTTTCTTGCGGCCTCATTGGGATCTGGTGGATTTCTGATTGCTGTCTCACTGGGATCAAAGTACATTTTTCTCACTCTCCCAATGGGATCCATTGAGATTCCTCATGCTGTCATTGGGATCCAGTAGGATATTACTCATGCTGTCATTGGGATCCAGTGAGATATTCCACACACTCTCATTGGGAACCAGAGAGAGATTCCTCATGCTCCCGTTGGGATCCAGTGAGAGATTCCACACGCTCTCATTGAGATCCAGTGAGATGTTCTTCATGCTGTCATTGGGATCCATGAGATATTCCTCATGCTGTCATTGGGATCCAGTAAGATATTTCTTATGCTCTCATTGGGATCTAGTGAGAGATTCCTTATACCCCCATTGGGATCCAGTGAGAGAATCCACATGCCCTCATTGGGATCCTGTGAGAGATTCCTCTCTCTGTCTGACAGAAGCAGGGTCACAATTTACATCAATGATCTTTGTGAGAAAAGGGTTAGTTTGTGGAAGATTTTCATTGTGTACTCCTTAGGACACTATGCAAGAAATACCAGTGTAAAGAGAAAACAACATTAAGACTGTATGAAAGGACAGCGCTGGTTCTGATTGCTAGCGATGTTTCCATGGAGTATACAGCAGTTAATGATGATTGATAGTTAACTGCCAGAGTGTGTTTAAATTTAAACCAGACAGATCAACTGATTGGTTAAGACATTGCCCTGAGAAATGATCCAGCGAATGACTGTCATCTATTAATCATTATCTCATATAACACTATATTTAAGAAAGAAACCATTGAGTTCCAGGCGCCTACCACTCTCTGTATGGGGGAGAAAAGAACTGTCCTTGCATATTTCCCTTAAATTTTTCCCTTGTCACCTTAAACCTATGCTCCATAGTATTTGACATTTCCACACCAGGGAAAAGACTCTGACTATCCACACTCATCATGTAGATGAACCATTGGCCACAGGAAAGGGTGTGGGTGCCTGTGAATGAACTTTCTGTCACAGGGATGGATAGATGCTTGTAGATAACATGATATTGAAGGATCCAGAGAGAAATGAGGCAAATGGAATTATGATCAGCCATGTTCCCAACAGTGGCCTCAAAGACCAGCTTATTCCCCTTTGTCTTCTGCTTCCCATTCTTGCCCCCATTGTAAAATGAAAAGATATTTAGAATCAATGGATGATGAGCTTCATTTGAGGAACATTTTACCTGTGGCTTTGTCATGTGACAACGCATCATTTCCTTTGACATTTATTGGGCCTCTTTAGCATCTCACACAGTTGGATGTAAGCCTGCACATTCAGAATCACACCCTGGTCGATCAATTAATCTTCACAATCCGAGGTGAATTTCATCAGGGCCTTCCAACTGCAAAATGGCGTTTTTGTTGCTGAGGAGCATGCTGTGGCCAGTGAAAGGGGTGGAACTGACAAGTTGAGTGATCTTCCCTGGACCATGATCTTGTGTAGGACCCTGAACATGTCCTGCACAGGGAAAACAGTGAGCTGCAAATACCTCCCAGTGCTGGGCTGGAACTTCCTCGAGAGTTTGGAAGCTCTGAGAGGAGCCCTGCTTCAGCTTCCGGGTGGCCTTGGGCAGACTTCCATGCTCTCCATTTTGGTGGAGTCATGTTCCTGTCTGTTGCCTAGCTCACATTCCTTCGCCTCATGGTGATAAGCTGTGTGGGAGGGTGAGCTGTGAGTAGGATACAGAGGTGGTGTAGTGTGATTTGGACGGGCTGAGTGAGTGGGATGCACAGTGCATGGCAGAGGCATTAGAATGTGAATAAATACGAGTTTACCCACTTTGGTAGCAACTTTAGGAAAGCAGATTATTATTTGAATGGCAGCAAACCAAGAGAGGGGAATGTTTAATGAGACCTGGGCATTGTCCTGTACCAGCTGCTGGATGTGAGTGTGTAGGTCCAGCGGTAGTAAGGAACATAGAGCAATAAAACACCGGAGCAGGCCCTTCGGCCCGCCATTTCTGTACATACCACAAAACCATTCTCAACTAAACCCAACTGCCTGAATATAAGACAACAAGGTGCAGGGCTGGATGAACACAGCAGGCCAAGCAGCC